>NW_015723260.1:0-291 GCF_001515625.1 Sinocyclocheilus rhinocerous
CATTCAAAAAGAACATTAAGACAATAAACACTCTACTGTGACAATGTTTATATGTGTTCTTAAAACCACCTCGGGTATTTTAATAATTAAGTATATTTATAATCAATCGCTAATCGACATAGTCGTTATTACAGTATATAGAATGTATTTCTGCGTCATTATGTGATAAGAAGCCACATCAGATCAGGAAGGAAATTATTTTACACATTTGTCTATAAAAGCATGTTGTAATGTTCTCTTTTGTTCGACAACAGGTTTAGAAACGCTCCGCATTACAAGTCATTACAAGGG
>NW_015723261.1:0-291 GCF_001515625.1 Sinocyclocheilus rhinocerous
GACAAATAAAAATTATTTTGATATCTTTTTGCCATTAGGGTCTAGGGATAATGCAAATTATTTACAAAAATTAGAATGGTGGGTACACTTTAAGTGTTAACAAATGAATATATCATTTTAAAGGGACAATTCAGAAGATACAAATAATTTTGATTCTTTTACACACGATTGTGAAGTTAATAACTAAAAGGTAAAGTTACTTATTACAACATAAAGAGCACTGGATAAAATGGCCAGGAATGTAGCCAATTGAAACCAATTCTGCAAGTGCATCCTATTGTTTGCCATCAA
>NW_015723262.1:0-291 GCF_001515625.1 Sinocyclocheilus rhinocerous
ACCGTCTGCCCCACTGATGAGGATATCTCCAGCACCACTCCCGAACCAGAGACCAGCCAGCCGTCATCCCGCTGCATGGAGCAAATGCCTGAGCCCACCACAGACGGAGAGCCTGCGCCTGCCGCGACACGTGAATCAGTGCGCATACCCGCTACTGAGCCTATTGTTGCCCCGGAGCCTGAGCCTCAAGAGCGTTCTGACCAGGTGCGTGAGCCGGCAACATCGCCCGTCCCAGAGGGTATACTGGTGGAGATCAAGGGCTTGGAGGAAAGCCCCGCCCACACTCCCGCC
>NW_015723263.1:0-291 GCF_001515625.1 Sinocyclocheilus rhinocerous
GTACTACTGTGTATATTTATTATGTATATATAAATACACACACACGTACGTATGTATACATTTAAGAAAAATATGTTGTGTTTATATATAAAATATTAATATTTATATATAATATATTTGAATATAAATATATATATATATACATATAAATATATATATTTTTTAAATATATACATGTATGTTTGTGTATTTATTACATACATAATAAATATAGACCTTACACACATATTATATTAAAAAAAAAACACTTTTATTTTGGGTGCGATTAATCGCGATTAATCGTTTGACAGC
>NW_015723264.1:0-291 GCF_001515625.1 Sinocyclocheilus rhinocerous
TTAGTGTTGTTTTCTATCATTAAAAAGCTGCACTCAGATCTGATCGTCATCTCCTTCTTCCTCGTCCCTGGCATCACCATATTGTTACAAAATCAACTCTATTATAATGACCGCAAGGCATGAAGATATTAAGATATTATAAACTTAAACATTATGGTTTTCTGTAAAGCTTGTTTGAAACTGTGTTTATAGTGAAAAGTGGCAACATGAAATATTAAAGCATGCACATGCAAAACTGATGTACAATGCACAAGCGTTATACAGGCACACCAGACTTTATCTCAGCAGTCC
>NW_015723265.1:0-291 GCF_001515625.1 Sinocyclocheilus rhinocerous
TCTTTGCTTGTAGCATGCCACTGAAATCATAGCTGATCACTCTATATTAAAACTCCTTTCAGCAAATACTAAGACCCAATGATAAAAACACTTTGATGACAAACTGATGACATTTCATATGAGGTGTGCATTTGGGACATCCCCCATGAAGTCCCCATTCTTTTTTCTACTTATAACAAATGAGTTTTGTAGAGGTATTTAAAGTGTAATGTCACATCTCTAAACCACTGCATTAAAATAGTTTCATACGAGGTGTGCATATGGGACGTCCCCTGTAAGTTTTGGCCATTC
>NW_015723266.1:0-291 GCF_001515625.1 Sinocyclocheilus rhinocerous
TTCATATGCAACTTCTGCAAATATAAATTTTATTGATACTGATTTAATTTGTTTAGTAACAGCTAAATGTATTATTATTGTTATAACTGACTGATTAAATGTAAGAATTTGACTCAAAAGATTTACACTTTTAGAAAAAATAGCTTTACAAAGGTAAAAATGCCCATAAAAGGTAAAAATAAATTTAAACTTGTTGGAAAAGATTAATTTATATCACTGCTGTGTACTGACCACACAGAATTTGTCCAAAAACTTTAGGAGTCAGCTGTCCACGGTAGTCCTTAAGATATC
>NW_015723267.1:0-291 GCF_001515625.1 Sinocyclocheilus rhinocerous
ATTTCTCATTGTAATATACTTAAAAAACATTTTGAAAAATAAACTGTACTTATTTTTATTTTACTTTTTTTCAAAATTTTATTCTGCAACCATTGTTATTGTTATAAAATAATAATGTTATTATTATTATTATTTTTTTTACATTTTAACAAAACCATGAAAGATGTATTAAAAAAGAGATGAAAAAAAATTGAAATGGCTTTTGTTTTTAATAAATTTGTATTATTTTTTTTACATCTTTTTTTGTGTTTAAATATGAATGGGATGCTTTCCCTTTGTTTATATTCACAG
>NW_015723268.1:0-291 GCF_001515625.1 Sinocyclocheilus rhinocerous
CACACATCTTTTTCACCACATCACAAACACTCTGAGATGCATCAAGTAAAGCAAAATCTCTTGCATGCATCCACATGCATTTTTACTGCATGTTAAAAACATCATAAAATAATGTGAATCAGTCTGAAATATCTTCCACTAATATGCATTTATGTCACAAGCACACACAGATGCATCAAGTACTATGAATCAGTCTGAAATATCTTACTGAAATACATACGTTTGAGATGCATCAAGTCATGCGAATCATCTAAAATCTCTTGGATGAATCCACACACTTTTTTACTACAT
>NW_015723269.1:0-291 GCF_001515625.1 Sinocyclocheilus rhinocerous
GTTCCAAAGTCCAGGTTTAAAATGTTTCGCGAACCCGCACAAAATGATTTGTGAAATGTTGTTTCACTAACCTGCTCCAAAGTTCTGATCTAAATGAAAAGACTCATGAACCCGCTCTGAAATTCTGATCTAAAACAAATGATTCGCGATTCGCGCTTCGATGTCCCAATCTGAATCAAATGATTCAAGATACTGCACCGGAGTCCCGATCTGAATTAAATGATTCACGATACCGCACCAAAGTCACGTTCTGAATTAAATGATTTGAGATACCGCACCGAAGACCTGATC
>NW_015723270.1:0-291 GCF_001515625.1 Sinocyclocheilus rhinocerous
TTTCTGCGGCAACAGTCATAAATGCCAAAATGAAGCCATGTGCAGCTTTGTTGGTAATGACAGCTAAATTCACATCTTATCAAAAAGAAAGCGCAACACTGGTCATAACAGAACAGAAATGTGTGTCATGTTTCAGTTCTGTTTGGACTTTATTTGCGTTTACACCATTTCCCTGTCTGTGTTAGTCACCATGGCTACTGATTTGATTTGCCATCAAGTTCAGCTGTGTCATCTTGTTAGCCTGTGTATTTAAGTTGCTGTGTTTTCAGTACAAGCGGATTCCGGACTCGT
>NW_015723271.1:0-291 GCF_001515625.1 Sinocyclocheilus rhinocerous
TTTTATATCACTTTTCACAATACAAATTGTAAAGCAGCTTTACAAAAAACAAAAAACAATGTATTGTTTCAATGTTACAATTAGGAAGATGTTCCTATATAATTAGGAAGTTACATTAATCACTGTTATCAGTCAGTGATTAATGTCAGTATGGCAGTAGTAATGATTACAATTTAAGGATAATATTTGACAGTTTTGACTGATTGAAAATGAAAGGAATTGATATTTTGCTGAAAATTTTCTTTCTTACAGGCCATCCAAGATGTACAGTATAATTTTGTTTCTTCATCC
>NW_015723272.1:0-291 GCF_001515625.1 Sinocyclocheilus rhinocerous
TTTCAAGAAATGCCTGAAATGCTGATTTTCAACAATTGACAGAGGTAAAGTGCAGCCAATGAGGAGATCCTTAATGATGGCATTATGAATTTCTTGTTGTCTTGGAGAACTTGCATCATAAAGTTGCACTGCTTGTTTGGTCAATTCTGGTCTTGCAAATCCTGCAATGCTGGGCTGTGCAGCATCTGTTGGTTGCTGCTGCTGTCTTTGGTACTCTCTTATTCTGGGACAAAAAAAGAGAAAATTTTAACAATACTTGCTAATTCAAAAACAGAAGGTACATGCAAAACA
>NW_015723273.1:0-291 GCF_001515625.1 Sinocyclocheilus rhinocerous
TTTTCCTAAAATATTTTGCCGGGTCTTAAGAGGTTAAGCAAATCACTGATGGTTTTAATCTGGTTCAAATGATCAAAGGTCCAACACGAATAACAAATAGTACTAGTACCCAAATTGACCTAATATTTAGTAATAGACTGGAAAGCATTACACAGTCTTATAATATGATAACATGGTTGACAGATCATAATATGGTGCTTATATCTAGAAAATTAACTAACAAGCGATTCGATATACACGCCAGTAATAAGGAATTCTTTGGTATTCCAAAAAATAAGCAAGATGATTTTA
>NW_015723274.1:0-291 GCF_001515625.1 Sinocyclocheilus rhinocerous
TAAAATGGTCATACATTTTATAGGCTGTTTGCTGTTGACCCAAGCTCACGTCAGCTTGTTTTCACTGTAAATTATCTCTGTTTGGGAAAATTAGCTCATGGCATGCTCAAGCTGAGCCATTTGACTTTCTGTGTCCAGGCTGTGGATTTGAAAAAGGGTTGGCACATTTGCATCAAGAGCAAATAGTTGTACAGGAAACCATTGCAATGCAAGAAGAAAGTTGATAACTTTGGTCTGTTTGCAGTGGTATTCATTAGAGTCCTTTTCATTATTTTAATCGACCATTAAGGA
>NW_015723275.1:0-291 GCF_001515625.1 Sinocyclocheilus rhinocerous
TTTTTTGCCCTTCCCTACAGGAAGAAGCACAGGAAGCATCATAAGTACAGCATACTTAAGTGTATAGCTGTTTCTTGCAGCAATGAGATTTCAAGTGTTTTTATGCATACTTTAAATCAAGATCCATCTGTAACACTTGAAAAGTGAACTTAACTTAACAAGGGATGTGCGCTATTGAAATCCTGAAATCTAAAAGTGCCCAACCTTAGTTTTAAAATAAAATGATTAAAAAAAGAACTCTGGACGATACAAATAAACCAATAATTATTTTCATGTTTTGGACAATAACCA
>NW_015723276.1:0-291 GCF_001515625.1 Sinocyclocheilus rhinocerous
TTTGTGAGGGTTTCTGCAGATCAGCATGGTCTCTGTGTTCATACGTTTCATAACTTTGCTCATCTAATGATCATAAACATGGTGGACGAGCGGAAAAGTCACTCACCATAAACGGATAAATAGTAGACTATTCACATTGGTTGGATTTCAAATCATCCAACAGTGTGAATGGAAAGTGGAGTAAAAGCTAAACACGGACAGCATTAGTAAATATGTAAATCTTGTAAAAAACATTCCCGTCACTCAAACAGTAGAGTATGATGCTTGCAACACCAGGGTCATGGGTTCGAT
>NW_015723277.1:0-291 GCF_001515625.1 Sinocyclocheilus rhinocerous
TTTGTGAGGGTTTCTGCAGATCAGCATGGTCTCTGTGTTCATACGCTTCATAACTTTGCTCATCTAATGATCATAAACATGGTGGACGAGCGGAAAAGTCACTCACCATAAACGGATAAATAGTAGCCTATTCACATTGGTTGGATTTCAAATCATCCAACAGTGTGAATGGAAAGTGGAGTAAAAGCTAAACATGGACAGCATTAGTAAATATGTAAATCTTGTAAAAAACATTCCCGTCACTCTAACAGTAGAGTATGATGCTTGCAACACCAGGGTCATGGGTTCGAT
>NW_015723278.1:0-291 GCF_001515625.1 Sinocyclocheilus rhinocerous
CAAGAGAACATGAAAAAAGCCACAAGTGCATCAGCAAAAGCACTCAAAGCATCTTATGCTATGTCTTTACTTTTGGCGAAAGCTAAAAAGCCATTTAGCCTGGCTGAGGAACTGATCATTCCTGCTGCAGCTGTGCTCGCTGAGACCATGCTGGATAAAACAGCAGCAGACAAGATCAAAACTGTACCACTGTCAAATGACACCGTTTCGCGTAGAATTGACAAGATGGGGACTGATATAGTTGAGCAACTGTTGGATAAACTCAGGGCTGGTGAATCATTTTCACTTCAA
>NW_015723279.1:0-291 GCF_001515625.1 Sinocyclocheilus rhinocerous
TTGCATTGCATCTGAATTTTATTTAAAGAAAAATACTTAATACTTCAATAGTTATTTAAAGAATGTTTGTATATAAACATTTAATATAAATACATCTAATGAATATATCATGAATTAAACATTTATTACATGTTAATACACACATTTCTTAAATATGTTGTACATAAATATTTTAACATATTTACTACAACATAGTACAATAATTTTATACATTTAACATAAACATTGAATTATAAACATTTCTGCTATACAAAGAAAAATAAAACAAAACAATACCATACAAAAATAAAA
>NW_015723280.1:0-291 GCF_001515625.1 Sinocyclocheilus rhinocerous
ACATGAAACAAAAACATTGAAA
Organism: Sinocyclocheilus rhinocerous; assembly: GCF_001515625.1. NCBI lineage: Eukaryota > Metazoa > Chordata > Actinopteri > Cypriniformes > Cyprinidae > Sinocyclocheilus > Sinocyclocheilus rhinocerous. Next base: position 23 of record NW_015723280.1, read on the forward strand.
AATAAATGCATAATGCATAAATGGTAATAAATATAAAAATAAATGAAAGAATAATTAAAAGTTAGAAAGAATAAAAATAAATTTAAAATTACCGAAAACACAAATGAAAGTAGTAATAAAAAAAATACAGTCAGGATTAAATTGTATAACAAATGAATTATATTCGTTTTATCAAGACATGCATTTCTTTATTTTCCTATTGTTACATGTATTTAATTAACTATATATTTATTTATTTTTAATTTCTGCATGTTTGGGCCTCCATAGAG
>NW_015723281.1:0-291 GCF_001515625.1 Sinocyclocheilus rhinocerous
CTATAGCAAAGCAACAGCAGGATCATATGCTTTCATACTGTGACTCTATATTGAAATAACAAAATTATCAAATTCAGCACAGCACTATATACAGTACACATGTAGTACTATTGCTGTAAACAATTAATATTGGTGACAATACACTTTTTTAAGGATGCGCGCGTTTTATTTGACGACTTGTGCATGGCGTTATTTTAATGACAAATGTCGAGAGCGCATTATTATAGCGCGAAAGCACATTAAATTGAATGCGCGAGCGCGAATCTCTCCGCTCGCTCGCGGATTTCCTTT
>NW_015723282.1:0-291 GCF_001515625.1 Sinocyclocheilus rhinocerous
CAACAAACTCTAGAATCTTTTTCCTGTTTTAAAGTCTCTTAAATGAGTTTTCATATGTTGCTACATTTTAGAATCAGTATGTTGATTTCACAACGTAGGGAATTACTTAACCTTCATCCTGTGTTGTCATGGAAACTGTAAGCAAATAGCTTTTTGATTTTCCAGCGGTTTGGGTTACAGGATGAATCCCGCATGGTTGGTGAAGATGAACACATCTTGGAAATATATGAGTTAAAATCATATGCGAGGGGAGAATTTGCCAGCCCCAGAAGAGCACACTCAGAGTGCACA
>NW_015723283.1:0-291 GCF_001515625.1 Sinocyclocheilus rhinocerous
CAACAAACTCTAGAATCTTTTTCCTGTTTTAAAGTCTCTTAAATGGGTTTTCATATGTTGCTACATTTTAGAATCAGTATGTTGATTTCACAACGCAGGGAATTACTTAACCTTCATCCTGTGTTGTCATGGAAACTGTTAGCAAATAGCTTTTTGATTTTCCAGCGGTTTGGGATACAGGATGAATCCCGCATGGTTGGTGAAGATGAACACATCTTGGAAATATAGGAGTTAAAATCATATGCAAGGGGAGAATTTGCCAGCCCCAGAAGAGCACACTCAGAGTGCACA
>NW_015723284.1:0-291 GCF_001515625.1 Sinocyclocheilus rhinocerous
TCATCTGATCTCTACAAGGACACAAACTCATTCCCTCTGCCCTATCCTTTATCTCTCTCTCTCTCTGTTTCTGTACTCAGTGTAATATCAGTAGAAAAGTGTCTGTTGTGTTGAACCTCCGGCAATGAGCTGCTCAATGGAGCTTCTTTCACAGACCAGCGATTAATGCTGCTGTGAGCGTTTCTCTCTCAGTGTGTGTGTGTGTGTGTGTGTGTCTGTATGTGTGTGTATTTTTACTCCTTTCCCCCTTTGGCTCTGTTTCTCCCGGCAGTGGATCCGTACAACATTTTT
>NW_015723285.1:0-291 GCF_001515625.1 Sinocyclocheilus rhinocerous
CTCACATCATATTTCAACACCTTCTAGAATTACGAAAACTACCTTGCTTCTCATTGCACATTCTTTAAAGTTTCTCAGGCAATTTACTGAATGCTACATTGTTATGTGACAAGACCCATTAGTTTTCATTACAATCACAAAGAGTCAGCCTGAATGAGCTGACTTTGGCCCTTTTATCTATCCATCGAAGGTTCTGATAAGTGTGTGTGATAAGTTTTGACCACTAGTGTTTCCACTTATTGTGTGAATTGAGCTCAAACTGTGCTGACTTGAGTGAACAATATTGAATGC
>NW_015723286.1:0-291 GCF_001515625.1 Sinocyclocheilus rhinocerous
AAAAAAAAACATTCCATGAACTATATATAGACAATGTTTTATATGTTAACGTTTTGAGAACATTTTTAAAGACCAGATAACTCTATTAACATTACATTTGTTCATAACCTTGCCAGAATGTTCTGAGAATTGTTTCTGTCAGCTGGAGTTATCCTGGTGCATAAAAATGAAAATGACTAAATATGATTCTTCTTGTATTAATTTAGTGAAAAACAGGAAACATGCCTTGATTATTTGACCTAGACTTTTACCATATTTTACTTCTTACATTAAACATTTTTGAATCTACTC
>NW_015723287.1:0-291 GCF_001515625.1 Sinocyclocheilus rhinocerous
TGACATAAATGCTTCATTTCCAATTCACTACTCTCCTTCTTGCTATAAATAAACACACCATGACCACAAATTGCTTTTCCATCTTGTATAAATGTCTGCGGTGCACTGTGCCTCCCTGTGGAGTGACACAAGGTCACTGTCCTGCAGGACCAGGTGGCACCTCTTGGCTGAGCTGGAGGCATCATCCTCTTCAAATATCTATGGTAATGAGGCGGAAGCCGTGCGACGGTCCAGCCAATGGGGAGTCAGAGCATGTCGGTGACTCAGGTGTGGGTATGAAAGAGTCAGAGA
>NW_015723288.1:0-291 GCF_001515625.1 Sinocyclocheilus rhinocerous
CATGTTGGTCAAGTTCAGTTTGTTGCTGGATTGTGAATGTTAAGACCTTATATTTCACAAATCGCATTAGTAAAAGGCTTATAGTGTTTGTTAGTATTTCTGTTTGGTCAGGTTACATTAATAAATGCATTTATTTTCTGCATTGGTGTTAAATGAACAATTCAGTTTGTTGTGTTATGTTGTGTTTTAGGATGGCATGTTTTACTGAATGCAGTTTACAGTATTTCTCTTTACTCAGCTTACACTAATTCCCTGATAAATGCATTTATTTCTGTTCGTTGTGTGCATTTT
>NW_015723289.1:0-291 GCF_001515625.1 Sinocyclocheilus rhinocerous
TGCTGGGAATACTCCCAAACTTCAGAACCTGTGCGCTCCCTTCTGCGAGACCTCCACCTCACTCTGAATGCTGTGTGTTGTCTCTGCTTTGTCTCTCACCACAAAGCATTCAGACCCTTTCTGTCTGTAGAAACACACTTCGCACACTTTGAAGTTTACAGTTGTGGGATTCCACCTTGTGGGGTCCTGCTCCATTTCTTTCCAGTCATAAGCCCGATTCGGATGGTAATTGTTTCTCATATGGAGGTCTGTAAAAATAAATTTACATATCACCTCAGTGATAAAACTCAT
>NW_015723290.1:0-291 GCF_001515625.1 Sinocyclocheilus rhinocerous
GGACATTTAAGTCATTTTTATAAATGTGCCTTAGTAAAAAAAAAACATTACTGGTATGCATCTTGAAACAAGACAAAAAGGCACTGACATGTTTTAAGATCAATCGATGCAAGTTTCTTTCAGCTGAAACAGCTCAGATTTTTATTTTAGTCTGGGACTAGGCTTAAGCCTTGTCTATGAAACCGGGGGTTAAATTACTAACTGGAAATAAAATAAAAAAAAGTTGTTTAAATTTAAAAACTAGACTAAAAAATAATAAAAAATTAAAACTGAACTAAAATGAAAACTAAC
>NW_015723291.1:0-291 GCF_001515625.1 Sinocyclocheilus rhinocerous
GATTCAAAAGATGGTCATCAAGTCCAAGCCAGAAAAGAGTCTTCAATGTGCCATCACTCCAGGGCACAAGATGAGCGAGTCCGATAAATTCCTCTAAATACTCCTCAATTGGGTGGCCATCTTGAGAACGGGTATAGAGTAATGCGGCAGGATCAAATAAAATGGAGCTCAGTCTGCGGTGTTGTCTGTTGTATGGTCTGGTCTTCTGTCACAACTGGATTGAGACAAACAAGGTTGGTACAGGTTATACAAGCTTCTTTATTTCCACAAATAGAATGCCAACTCAAACAG
>NW_015723292.1:0-290 GCF_001515625.1 Sinocyclocheilus rhinocerous
CGAGAAAACTTGAAGAATAGAGAAGAGCTGCAAAAACTTGTTGGTGAGTCATGCGTTTCTGTCTGAGGGCGAGGAATGAGGGGCGTGGCCTGGTGCGGTTCTAGCCACACCCCTGAAATGTGATGAAGTGCCATCCCAAAAATCTCCCAATCAGAGGCGGGAGCTTCAGTAAAACAAGATACAACTTCCAAGGTTTAAATTGAAAATTATTGTTAGTATAACAACAACAACAACAATAGTATTTTTTTTTATTATTATTGTTATTATTATTATTATTATTATTATTATTA
>NW_015723293.1:0-291 GCF_001515625.1 Sinocyclocheilus rhinocerous
TGTAAGTACAGAGGTATTAGGGCCACTTAATATAAAGTGGGACCATAACACTAATAATCCATAAAGGGCTTTAAAATGACCTATATTGGATTTAATGGTTTTAAGAAAAGGCATTTTGTTTTTACCTTTATTTTCACAAATCTATAAGGAAATGAAATGTAATAATAAAAAGTGTTGGGGGAAACAACGTGAGTGACATAATCAGATTACTTTTTTTGAGTAACTAGTGAAGTAACGCATTACTTTTAAATTTATGAGAAAATATTTGAGTTACTTTTTCAAATAAGTAAC
>NW_015723294.1:0-291 GCF_001515625.1 Sinocyclocheilus rhinocerous
GAGCATGACAAAGGAGGAATATGCCAAAATGAAGCAGGAACTTGAGGCGTGAGTTTAATTCTAAATTATATTTTTATATTTTTCCTATTTTTTTGCACATCCTTGTGGCATTACTGACATTTAAAAGTATATATTTAAAACATTGTATCCTTTCAGGGAATATCTTGCTGTTTTTAAGAAGACTGTGCAGGTTCATGAAGTTTTTCTTCAGAGATTCTCCTCCCACCCCATCTTCAGAAAGGACAGAAACTTCCAGATATTCCTGGAATACGACCAGGATGTGAGTCTTCC
>NW_015723295.1:0-291 GCF_001515625.1 Sinocyclocheilus rhinocerous
AAGAAATCGGGAAGGGGGCCAACACTTTTTCACACCACTGTATATGCACCTCTAGCCAATTCCAGATAAGTTCTGTCAATTTCTAGATTCAGTTTTTTAATCTCCAGATCTTCTTCCTCTGTAATGGACTCTTTTGCTAATAGATGTCGCCTAATAAACATAGCTATGTTACACTGTAAAAAAAATTCCGTAAAATTCACGGTAAAAAAACGGTAGCTGTGGTTGCCGGAATTTTACAGTAAATTTTACGGTAGCAACGTTTTAGGTTTTACAGTTTTAACTTAAATTTAC
>NW_015723296.1:0-291 GCF_001515625.1 Sinocyclocheilus rhinocerous
GAGTGCTAAAACAAACAGTCCTGCATACTCCGACATATCCGATGCAGCTGAGGACGGTGGGTCAAACTCAAGGTCCAGAAGGAACTCGACACAAGATTCAAACTCAAACAGCAACATCAATCCCAAAATTCCCTCAATGAGTACCGCTCCCACGGTGACCCCAGGAAAAGAGATCCAGTCCACATCTCACGGCCATGGTTATGAATCCCATTGCATCCCAGGTTACTTGCATTCTGGGCAAGCCAATTCCACTTCGTTCCATAAGGTGGCCTCACCTTACGGTCGGACGAA
>NW_015723297.1:0-291 GCF_001515625.1 Sinocyclocheilus rhinocerous
TGTTAGATAATTGTGTAGTTGATAAAACATTTGATAGTTATCCTTGTAGAAACATGGGATTTTTGATTTATAATGTTTTAAAAATAATAAATTTAAGATTAATGTACCGCATTAATGGAAAGTTTCAGGGACGTATAATTTATACAAAAAATATTAAAAAATGCATAAAAATGACCAAAATTAAAACCTAAGGAACCCTGAATCTTAATTAATAATGCTGACAGTTATAAAGCTTCAAGCAGATTCAGATTTACTTTACTGAAAATAAACCATTCTTTTATTTCAGAGATG
>NW_015723298.1:0-291 GCF_001515625.1 Sinocyclocheilus rhinocerous
CCTGTTTGGTGACAGCACTCGCTGTGGGGCTTCTGTCCCCTCAGAGGTTCAGGGGTGAAGGAAAGAGCGGAGAGGGGAAGGGGAGGAATCACTCCAGGGGTGGCAGCGCTAGAGGAGGGGCGGCGAGTAGCAGTCATTCCCATGTGGCTCAGACCCATCAGCACAGTCAACGTGAGGAGCACAGGTGGCACTTGTCTCCTCTAATCACACCACATCCCCTCTGATAAAACCACTCGCTAGGCTCCCGCTGGAGGAGATGCAGACTATGACTGCGATTTGTTTGTTCTCCTG
>NW_015723299.1:0-291 GCF_001515625.1 Sinocyclocheilus rhinocerous
GATGCATATCAATAGTCTTAACCAAACTGCCAACATTCACACTTCTACATTAATGACAAGAGAGGATGAAAATGAAAATTCAATAAATATGCGGGAGTCGTTTCGTTTCTAAGCTGACACTCAATCAATTGAAATGGCCTGTTTGAGAACACAATGTCCCACCCTAATGTGCCATTGACCTGCATTCAAAAAGTAATTATTGTACTAATCAGATCAGTGGCTAATGTCATGTAAAAGTTTCTGCATAAGCAATTGAACCACTAAATCCATGTTCAGACCGACTTTTAAGAC
>NW_015723300.1:0-291 GCF_001515625.1 Sinocyclocheilus rhinocerous
GCACTACCACCTCTCTTATGGATTAAGACAGTGATATTGAAAGTTAATATTTTGGGCCCATCTGTTTGTCTGCACATACAGTAGTATGCTTTATTAGTAAGGTGTGCGCAGAATGTGGTCTTTCAATATCACTGTCTCTGTGCATTAAGCGTTTTCTTTATTAGAGAGGAAAACGCTTTAAGTGTGAATAAACGCGTTGCGTTCACATTTTGGGCTTATATGCATATCTGCACATAGTATGCTTTACAGTTTTGTTTTTATCACTGTCTTGGTACATTAAGCCACATTAAG
>NW_015723301.1:0-291 GCF_001515625.1 Sinocyclocheilus rhinocerous
GTGATACAGGGCTATCTGGATGTGAAAGTAAGCGTCTTTCAGATCCACTGAGAGAAACCAGTCCTCGGGACATACTTGCACGAGGATCTGTTTCAAAGTTAACATCTTGAACAGCCGTCTCATAAGCAAGTGGTTCAGATGCCTGAGATCGAGAATGGGTCTGAGCTCGCCATCTTTCTTGGGAACAAGGAAATAACGGCTGTAAAAACCTGACTCGCTGCTCGCTAGAGGAAACATTTCCATAGCTCCTTTTGCAAGCAGTGTTTGTACTTCGGACCGGAGAACATGAGC
>NW_015723302.1:0-291 GCF_001515625.1 Sinocyclocheilus rhinocerous
CGCATTTGGCGGGTTGGCGGGTGTTAATTTCAAACCCTGATTATAGGGTATGATCATACATCAAATGCATTATGGGTGAATTGGTCAAAAGTTTGGAGTAAATAAGATTTTTTTTAAAGAAGTCTCTTCTGCTAACCAACGCTGCATTTATATGATCAAAAATACCATAAAAACTAAGATTGTGAAATATTTTTACAATGTAAAATTTTTGTTCTATGTGAAAATATTGTAAGATGTAATTTATTTCTGTGATGCAATGCAGAATTTTCAGCATCATTACTCCAGTCTTCA
>NW_015723303.1:0-291 GCF_001515625.1 Sinocyclocheilus rhinocerous
AGTGTTCTGTCACGCGAGAACAGCCTAATCAAAGGTAACTAAGCTCATCGTAGAACAAAATTACCATCCAATCACAATTCGTTATCAATTAACTTGCAGTAAGTGAAGGCGGGATAGATAGGGGTAGAATGACACAACAGAAACGCTCTCTCGGCCGCGCGCCCGCGCGATCCCAGTTCTGCGATCAGTTCTCCTTCACACACACACCTGTCAAAATGTCCATCATGTGAAGCATCTCACGTAAACACAGTCGGTTATGGCTTAAGTGAATGTAAACAGGTGGGTGAAAAC
>NW_015723304.1:0-291 GCF_001515625.1 Sinocyclocheilus rhinocerous
AAAAGGGCAGGTGCTCAAGCCCCCTTTGATGTCTATGTGTGCATGAGCCTGGTATTATTAACACCATAATTAATATTAACCAACCCATGTTTCCTGACTAGACTGATGTTTGAGATCATCTCTCACTATTTCCCATGTCAGTCCTGTTACATCAAAAATGTTGTTCTGCCACCATAACCATCAACTTTATTCTTTCTATCTTTGATTTACGTCTGCTGTACCATTAATCACACCAGCAATAAATGTCACTAACTTCCTTACATTCACTTGCATCATATTCCCCTCACTCCC
>NW_015723305.1:0-291 GCF_001515625.1 Sinocyclocheilus rhinocerous
GTGCAAAAAATGTTTTTATTGCCTCAACACTCACATTAGTATACTGTCTTCAGTATACCATTAAACAGGATATTCCTTGAATCATACATAAACGGGAAAACATTTTTTCATTTATCAATTTAGCAAAATGATATAATATAAACAGATTGAACCATGTTCCCTTATAATAATCCAATTGACCCCTGTACACTGTTGACCTTTAACCAACCCTTAAACCAACCCACACCACCAAACCTGTCCCTAACCTACCCGTATCACACCTCAATAGCAGCAGAAGTGTTGTGCATTAAC
>NW_015723306.1:0-292 GCF_001515625.1 Sinocyclocheilus rhinocerous
GTATTTTATGCTGTCCCTTTTTAGATGAGCAAAGACAGAAAAAAAAAAAAAGAAAACATGTCATGACTTTTTAGGGTTGTGTCCACTGTCAGTTTTGAGTGTTTTTTGTAACAAATGTGACCCGTGCTGGCAAAATGAGTTGGAATGCTCACGGGCTAATTTTGAGCTACACGCAAAAAAACTGAAAAATGTTGATTTTCATCGAATTTGAGTTTGTTCACAAAAATTAGTTCATTAAGCTCTCGACTAGTGATCCCAATGCTCCAAATAGTAATTACACACAATTATCTTT
>NW_015723307.1:0-292 GCF_001515625.1 Sinocyclocheilus rhinocerous
AAAAAAAAAAAACGCTGAATGGCACATGTCAGACGTATCCCATAAGGCTTTGCATGTTGTTTTATGGAGCACATAGTGGTCAATACAAAGCTTTAGACGTTTAGTCTTGTAAGCAGCTATTCTGTTGTTTACAAGTCATTTTTAGGCCAAAAAAGTATATTTTCAAACCCAAACGGGAATAGTTTGAGTTGTGGCATCCTGGCCTTCACCTACTGCCGTTTGACCGCAGCTGCTCTCACTTCCAGCTCTGGAAAATCCCACGTCACACATCTACAGCTTTGATGCCACTGCT
>NW_015723308.1:0-292 GCF_001515625.1 Sinocyclocheilus rhinocerous
AAAAAAACGGATATAGTCTGAATTTTCCTGTGCATTTGCCTTTCAATTTTTGTTTGTTGTATAGTGGAACAGAAAATACTGTTCTGAAAAACTACAAAATATACAGTATATTTATTTGATGACAATATGCTACACCTATATATATATATATATATAGGTGTAGCATATTGTCATCAAATAAATATACTGTATATTTTGTAGTTTTTCAGAACAGTATTTTCTGTTCCACTATACAACAAACAAAAATTGAAAGGCAAATGCACAGGAAAATTCAGACTATATCCGTTTTTTT
>NW_015723309.1:0-292 GCF_001515625.1 Sinocyclocheilus rhinocerous
AAAAAAATAAATAAAAATAAAATTGTTCAATAAAAGGGTTTATCAAATATATTTATGTGGTGCACCACAATAAATAAATTAATGAACGAACTAACAAACAAAAACAGAAACATGGGGGGAAAAAAGAAATATAAAATAATAAAATACATCAGAAATTATATGCAGACCTCCATGACTGTCGAGATCAATAAATCTTATAAAATATTAGATAATTTAACATTTATGACAAGACAAAATTAGTTCAGGCTGTAAAATTTAATTTGGTGTGACTTCCCAAAAACTAGTTGATAAT
>NW_015723310.1:0-291 GCF_001515625.1 Sinocyclocheilus rhinocerous
GTTCAACAAATAAGAGTTTATTAGAGGAAGCAGAGAGCAGCAGACCAGTTTATCTCTCCATCAAGATATTGGGTGCAAGAGAAATAGTCCACTGGTAGCACGTTGACCGCAATGGGCACAAACAATCCAGGACCGGAACCAAGCAGAAATCCAACCGTAACAACAGCCAACAGTCCAGGGCTGCGTTTCCCAAAAGCATTGTAAGCCTAACTACATTGTAGACCCATTGCCACCAATGGACCTACAATCAACTTATGCCGAGTTCACACTGCACGATTTTCAAACTCGTCG
>NW_015723311.1:0-292 GCF_001515625.1 Sinocyclocheilus rhinocerous
AGAGTCTCTTAAAGAATAATCTGAGGAAAAAGAGGGGGAAAAAAAATATTTGGGGGTTCCCATTATTACTCAGTACTTTTATTTTCCCAGTCTGTCACATATCCGTGCAGCAACATGGTTTACTGTAGCTATATGGAAAATAGCCAAGTGTTCTATGCAGGAGACAAACGAATTTTACATAGTCACACATGTAACATTTATCCTAATTTAACACAAGACAGACGGTCTAAAATGCATAGCATCAACCACCTTTTACCTAAGTATTTCAAAGAACACTTACAGCAAAATAATC
>NW_015723312.1:0-292 GCF_001515625.1 Sinocyclocheilus rhinocerous
ATTTAAACAGCTCATTTACATCATACACCAAAATTTTATTAAAGAAAAAAAAACATTAAGGAAAGTTTGAATTTTCTATCCATTATATAGAGTGAACGTGACTGCTATGTTATTAACTAAAATGAAAACAGTTAAAGCATTTATGTTACTTGAAACAAAATAAATGTAAACTGAAATAAAATAAAATGTACTGTATATATAAAAAAAACTTTCAGTTATACTTTATACTTTCAGTAAATATTAGTGTTGTCAAATGATTAATCGCATCCAAAATAAAAGTTGTTGTTTACAT
>NW_015723313.1:0-292 GCF_001515625.1 Sinocyclocheilus rhinocerous
AAAAAATAATAATCTTTAAATCCCTAACTGTCTGCATGTTTGAATGGGGACAACAAACTTGAGTTTATTCTTCAAAATATTTTTCTACAGATGTTTTAAGGAATAGAGTACATTTACAGATTTGATTTACCCTGCTTACATATTAATCTACACGTAATGCAGAAATGTATTTTTTGTATATTATTAATTATTGTATTCATAATTTATTACATTTATTTGTATTTATTTATTTTCTACTTTTGTTAAAGGGGTCTGTGACGAGTGGGGGCGGGGCCGAGAGCCGTGGGAACGG
>NW_015723314.1:0-292 GCF_001515625.1 Sinocyclocheilus rhinocerous
AAAACTTTAATCAACAAATATTTTACTCATGGATTCATATACTCAATACTGTAAATACACACAATCGTGTACATTTTATCGATAAACACTGAATTCTCAGGGTTCTGAATGTTACAAGTATTCTAATATACATGCATTGTTTGCCCAAAACGTAACCAAGTTTAGCTTTGCATTACTTCTAGTTTATATGCTAAATGTCACAATTATATTTCTAAATATATAATTGCTGATATGATGTAAGAAAGAGGTATTACTCAAATGCTCAGTTTAGCAGCAACTTTTTGCCATGACT
>NW_015723315.1:0-291 GCF_001515625.1 Sinocyclocheilus rhinocerous
CCTTTCGGCACAGTATTGGCCAGCCTTTAATTTCATAAATTATTTATGACATTATGTAACAGGACATCTCTGGTCAGTCTCTGTCCACCACAGGTCCTTGACCTGCAAAAGGTTGAATTGCTAATAAATTAGAAAAATTATTCTAATCTAGTGCTTGTCAAAGGTTTGAAAACATTATGATTTTTAAATATTTTTAATGAAATCTCTTAGGCTCACCAAGGGTGCATTTATTTGTTCAAAAATATATTGAAAACAATAATATTGTGAAATATTATTACAATTTGAAATAAC
>NW_015723316.1:0-292 GCF_001515625.1 Sinocyclocheilus rhinocerous
AAAATAAAGATAAAAAAGAAAAAAAAAAGTTAAAACCAATTTAAAAAAATAAACCATGGAAAATGAAGTAGTACAAAAATAATTCATGACCAAATTTAATTTAAAATGATTTGTATTTATTTTATAAAATAATTTAATTATCTCATATAATATAAATTATGGAAATAAATACATATGTGAATAAATAAAAAATAAAAAATGAGGTTTAACAATTACAAAAACAGAAAATAATAAAGAAAGAAAAATGAGTAATACATTTAATTTAATTAAAAATAAAAATTAATTGTATTTA
>NW_015723317.1:0-292 GCF_001515625.1 Sinocyclocheilus rhinocerous
AAAATTATTCATTTTATTTATATTTGAGGATGTTTCTAGAGGTTTTGTCAAATTAAGTTAACCTCCAGGGACTGTTTTGTTACCTACAATATAGCTAAACAAACAAACATACATTCTGGTTCACACACACTCCCATGAATTGTATGTGTTTGCAGGGGTAGCTGCTAGTGAAACTGCCCAGGCTCTTAAGACGTTAGCACAGGCTGCGAGGGGTGTTGCTGCCACCTCATCAGACCCTGCTGGAGCTGCAGCCATGTTGGATTCTGCTCGCGAGGTTATGGAAGGATCAGCT
>NW_015723318.1:0-292 GCF_001515625.1 Sinocyclocheilus rhinocerous
GTTCTATTATATACACATTTCTATTTAAATAGAATCCTCAAATCTTTTTATCATAAACAGGAGATGAGACGCCAATATTTAGAGGCACAGGAAAAGAGTCGACTACAGGTAGATGTTATTTTAAAAAATATAACTAATGTTTTGTTTTGTTGAAGTAAAAAATGTACTGCATTCACGTAACCTTGGTTGCATAATAGGCAATTGAAGACAGACAGAAGAGGATTGCAAGTCACGAGGAGCCCATTGATGGTGTGCCCATCAAATTCAAGTTTCCTCATGGAACCGAAAAAAT
>NW_015723319.1:0-290 GCF_001515625.1 Sinocyclocheilus rhinocerous
CATACTGTAGATAAATCCTACATAAACTAAAATCACATAAACTGAACTATGTGATATGATGAAATGCTTTCAAAATGAACTGCTGTTTAAACACACACACACACACACACACACACACGATAATAGCTTAAACAAAATGAATGCAAAGCTGTATGAATGCCTGTTTTTTCTGTCTACATGCTTTTCTGATTAAGTTTCCTTAAAGGGATAGTTGACCCAAAAATTAACATTTTGTCATCAGTTATTAACCCTGTAGAAATATCTTTCTTCTGTTGAACACAAAATAAGAT
>NW_015723320.1:0-292 GCF_001515625.1 Sinocyclocheilus rhinocerous
ACACATAATATACAAATAAAACAAACAGTGCTTTGTTTTTAGGTACAGTAGGTGTATTTAGCAGTAACATTCAAGAAATTGAATGAATAAATATAAATAAAGCACACTTCACTGTGTAACACTTGATTCTTATTAAAGCAACTGTATTAAAGTTCTTCAGTCAAGATGTTTTGTTAACATTAAAGGTATAGTTCACCCAAAAATGATCATCCACTCATCATTTTCCCTCTCTCAAGTTGTTTTAAACCTAAATGAGTTTATTTCTTCTGTTGAACATGAAAGTTATTTTGAA
>NW_015723321.1:0-292 GCF_001515625.1 Sinocyclocheilus rhinocerous
AAACACACAAACATCTCAACACTCTCCTCAGAAGATCTACACAAACATCTCAACACTATCTTCAGAAGATCTGCACCAGAGAAAATACACTATTGGTAATTAAGAAGAATTATACAAAAAATAAACAGTTAAAGCTGTAATTATAAGGAGGAAGTGAAGAGTTTATACCTGGCACATTTTTCTCAGACACAAGACCACAGCAGTTCACCATAATGAAGCTCTGTAAGAACAAATCAGCTTTATTGCGCATTATATTTAATTTAATTTGCGTATTTCAACATATATAATATAA
>NW_015723322.1:0-292 GCF_001515625.1 Sinocyclocheilus rhinocerous
TGAGGAGACAGGAAGTGAGATGGGATTTGAAGAAGAAGGCGGGAGCGATAGGAGTGTTTGGAATGTAATGCGATCAAGAAAGCGGAAAAAAAAGGAGAAAGTAACATCTAATATAGATTAAACAGATAGTGAACAAAGTATGACAATAGCAAGTAAACAACAAGAAGAAGAATATGAAGTGATCATGAAACTATCTCAGGAGGGGTCGTCGTTTGGTGAGTGGAATCCGATTCAATTAACAAAGTCCATAAACAAATTGTTAGGCGAGGTCAAAAATGCAAAAGTATTAAGA
>NW_015723323.1:0-292 GCF_001515625.1 Sinocyclocheilus rhinocerous
ACAAAAGACACATTTAATGTCCAAAAACAAATTTTTTAGCAAAATTTATATTTTAGCTGCACAAACACACCTAGCATTGCACCGTGTAGACCATCCCAGCACTGTTGTGTTTGATTGACTCTGTGACTTCTGTTATAATGTGTCATTCTGTGTGTGCAAATAATGGGTTGAGCAGCTTAAAATGAATCACAGCATTTGCTGCTGCAACACCTTTGACTAGGAAGACAAAAAATGCAATAAAGAAAAACCTGTAACTAGGGCTGGGTATCGAGTTCGATACTTTTTAGGCACC
>NW_015723324.1:0-292 GCF_001515625.1 Sinocyclocheilus rhinocerous
CCCAGAGACATATAGATTTAATGTGAACTGACAGGGTTTAATAATCATTTGCTTGCAACATACAGTACTCATCCCTTTCCCGTGTGAACCTCATCTTTACACACAGTCACTGTCACATAGGCCATGAAGCCTTCAAAATGTTTTGGCTTTCATAATAATCCAAACTACCTCTACTATGAAACCCTAGTTCATCTTTTTTTTGGTGGCGAGTTTAATAATAATTTGCTTTCAACATACGGTACTCGTCTCTTCCCATGTGAACCTCACCTCTACACACAGTCTTTATATATAT
>NW_015723325.1:0-292 GCF_001515625.1 Sinocyclocheilus rhinocerous
AAATATTTATATTTTAATTCACATATTCCATTTAAAAAAATTGTTTGCAATAACCCATCTTGCAGATAATGGGGTAACACTTTATTTTGTGTACCTGTTACAGTGTAATTATACAAATAAGTACATGGTAATATTAATTAACAACTTGTGCTTTATACTTTTATTAAGCACATACAAATTAACCACAAGTGACAGTAAAGAATTTCATTGTCGCAATTTTTTAATAAAATAACACTCCTTTTTCACCGTTTTCACCACTGATAATAACAAGAAATGTTTCTTGAGCAGCAAA
>NW_015723326.1:0-292 GCF_001515625.1 Sinocyclocheilus rhinocerous
ACTTTCACACCCACGTTCCTCACGTCTCTTCACAACGCAACCTGACCGCACAAAAGACGACATTTAATGGGAGGGTCACCCTCAGGTAGCTGGAAGGCTCTGATAAACATCTGAGAGGACATGTTGACTCGTAAAAGAGATGGAGGTTTGGAGGGAGGCTTTAAAGGGCAGCACCTGTCTCCTTAGAAAATTAAAGACTCAGGGGTTTGAGGACATTTTTATTGCTCAGGAAACTCGAAAGGGCTCAGTTATGTTTTGTATTAAGGGATAGTTAACCTAAAAATGAAATGTT
>NW_015723327.1:0-292 GCF_001515625.1 Sinocyclocheilus rhinocerous
TCTTTGTGATTTTGCATTGAGAAATGTGATTTTTGATTTGTTTGAAGCTTCTCTCATGAAATTTAGCACTAAGTGATTGTGAGATGCTGAGATGCTCCACATGACGCCCTCACCTGTTACCAATTCACCTGCTCACTATGAACTGTTTCAAAACAGATTAACTTGGATATTCTACAAACTTTTCACTTTTATTTTGCCTCTGTCCTAATTGTTTTGGAGTGTGTTGCAGCCATCAACATCAAAATTAGTTTATATTTACAAAATACATTTAAGTTGGTCAGTGAAAACTTTG
>NW_015723328.1:0-292 GCF_001515625.1 Sinocyclocheilus rhinocerous
AAATGATGCAAAAATTAAAGTGCCATGTGCTAGAACACAACACTAGTTTTGGAATCGGCATCCCAAAATTTAATTTTAAATAAAACAAAAACAAGCATTGGATTTAATTCAGCAAATATAATGCAGAAATGAACTGATCATGAGATGCACTGTGATCTGGACAATCTGAAGGACTTAATTCATAAAACAATTTTTGTTGATTTTTAACTTCTCAATCAGAAAAGATATCAGCGGGGCATGTTAATGTCATGATTTTGTAAACTAACATATCAACATAGCATCAGGGATGCTT
>NW_015723329.1:0-292 GCF_001515625.1 Sinocyclocheilus rhinocerous
CTGAATGAACCAGCACAATATAAAGTAAGAGTTAAACAGAATAATTAAATGTCTTGATACATTATTGTATAATTGACCAATAGTTCATTTATGTTTTCTGATGAAGGCCGTCACTATTTAAGGTGAGCTCGAAGACCAATTCCATTAAAAATTTGCTCTTCATGGCATTTTGGACTGATGCAGATTTTTAGCATTTTTGAAGTATTATAATGGAACATCTTAATCTCCTCTTGAAATAGCTATACAAATTAATTACACAACGACAATGTTACTATTGTGACAGTTTACTTAA
>NW_015723330.1:0-292 GCF_001515625.1 Sinocyclocheilus rhinocerous
TAGATAGATAGATAGAACGATATGGTAAAATGATACATAAAAGGATTGAATGATAGAGAGAATGATTGAACGATCGATCAAACATTATATAGAATAATAAAAGAATAGATAGAATGTTTGAACAATCCGAATAGATAGACAGATAGCCCTACATTTTTCATAAACTATTTAAGTTATAGACGTGAATGATTCCTCAAACCATGCAGTTACAAGATTTATGATTTGGTCTAAAAAAAAATAAAAGGTCTCCTGTGACGAGTGGGGGCGGGGCCGAGAGCCGTGGGAACGGAGC
>NW_015723331.1:0-292 GCF_001515625.1 Sinocyclocheilus rhinocerous
AACAACACAATTTTTTGAGTGCAGTATTTTATTTTTTATTTATTCATTGTATTTTAAGTCCTTATCTGTATCATAAAAAGTAACGGAATTTCATATGTTAAAATGTGTGGGAATTCTGTTGCATGATTTAATGTTTTAGTACAGCAAAAAGGTAAAAAAGAAAAATATTGAGTGTGTCTCCCTCTGCTGGTCAGAAGAAATATTGCCTTGCCTTATTTTTTCATCCAAATCTTTGCAGCTGTTCAGAGCTTTCTGGTTTCATAGGTTTTGCTATGAGCAATATTAAACAAGA
>NW_015723332.1:0-292 GCF_001515625.1 Sinocyclocheilus rhinocerous
AATCTTTGTTATATGAACTTAAATATTTGAGTTCACTCAACATTCCTTACTTAAAACATGCAACATCATCTACTAAGTAATTTCAGGTTGTGTTAACATAACATTTAAGCTCATTTATATTAAAAATATAATTAATTGAGTTAAACCAACATTCTTTACTTAAAAAAAAATTAACACAATAGATCTACTAAGTAATTGCTAAATATCTACTAAGTAATTGCAAGTTGTGTTTACTTAACATTTAAATTAAAAAAATTAATTGAGCTAAACCAACTTAACATTTTAACTTATT
>NW_015723333.1:0-289 GCF_001515625.1 Sinocyclocheilus rhinocerous
TCTGTCTGTCTGTCTACTGTCTGTCTGTCTGTCTGTCTATCTGTCTGTCTGTCTGTCTACTGTGTATCTGTCTGTCTGTGTCTGTCTACTGTATATCTATCTATCTGTCTGTCTGTCTGTCTACTGTATATCTGTCTGTCTGTCTACTGTCTATCTGTCTGTCTGTCTACTGTCTATCTGTCTACTGTATATCTATCTGTCTGTCTGTCTGTCTGTCTACTGTATCTGTCTGTCTGTCTGTCTACTGTATATCTATCTATCTATCTATCTATCTATCTATCTGTCTGTC
>NW_015723334.1:0-292 GCF_001515625.1 Sinocyclocheilus rhinocerous
AACAGCTTTTCATGAGGAACAGACTGATCATTTAAACAGTTATTCTTTAAAATTGACATATGGCTCATTCTTTGAGCAAACTTTTTTGCATTGAAACAGTTAATCTGGTTTTAAAAAAAGCTGTCAGAATGACCTGGTTTTCAGCTTTAAATCTCTCTCACCAGAGAGGAAGCTTATCAGTGAATAATGACATAAAAGTTGTAGGCCTATGGGTCAATTTTATGGGGCTTTTGGTGTCCTTTTTAAAGCTTGAAAACGCCATTAACCGAATAGAGAGAGAGAGAGAGAGAGA
>NW_015723335.1:0-292 GCF_001515625.1 Sinocyclocheilus rhinocerous
AATACAAAAATATAAAATATAAATGTATTAATATAAAAAATATAATACTTTGCAAACTAATAAAATTAATAAATTTGAAAAATAGAAAATGAAAATACACATGCACTCACTCACACAACCACACTCATACATACGTGTTGATGATTTATTATAAAATATGAATATAATTTAATACAATGCTTAAATACCAAAAATACTGATATAATATAAATATAAAAATATAAATAAAAGCACACCTTGACGGAACTATATATATATATATATATACACATACAGCATATATAGTTACATT
>NW_015723336.1:0-292 GCF_001515625.1 Sinocyclocheilus rhinocerous
GGTTTTATTTTGTATCATTGCATGTTAAAATAATTCACTATGTTACGCAGATGCAAAATGTGAAACTAATCTTATTCGCAGTCTAGCATTTTATAAATATTCGTACAATATATATTCAGCATTTTAACTTAACCTGTTTTGTATCTTTATTATTTAATGCATAAGCGATTTATTACAACAAGTTTATGAGAGCCATTAAAACAAGTTTATGACTGCAACAATTTAATCTTGATCAACAACATCAACGAATTGGAGCAGCATCGGCCCGTTATTAGATCATTTTAAAACGTCA
>NW_015723337.1:0-292 GCF_001515625.1 Sinocyclocheilus rhinocerous
AACCAATCCAAAACACAGGCAAAAATAAATGCAAAACAGAAACAGGAACATAAAACACTGAGTGAAAGGTATGATCTAGGAACAGTGCAGACAGACCCAAAGCAGGTGAAGCTTCAGCAGTATCCCAAATCGGAACAAGTCAGAGAGCTTTTAATAAGAACTGGCTGGATGCATTTCAATGGCTTGAGTACTCATTATCCAGAAATTCTGCATTCTGCTTTTCTTGTCGTCTCTTTGGGAAGCATCATATTCGAAACAGCAAAGACACATTAAAATGTGCAGGATTCTCCAA
>NW_015723338.1:0-292 GCF_001515625.1 Sinocyclocheilus rhinocerous
AAATGGTCTTTTCTGTTCTGTGTTTCTTTTTCAAAACTGCGTCACCGCATTTGCTGCTATCAATACAGAAGCATCCGTTTCAATACACACATCAGCAAAGAGCACAGCCCTAGTAAAAGCCGTGCTCCATGTGCCCCGTTTATACTTTGAGCACCTGCCCCTCCAAAGGTCTCTGCACGGGCCTGACACACACACACACACACATATATTAATTTATAAAAAAAAAAAAACCCCCAGAGAAAAGGGTACTTTCTCTCGAGGAAGAAAAAGGGCAGGTGCTCAAGCCCCCTTT
>NW_015723339.1:0-292 GCF_001515625.1 Sinocyclocheilus rhinocerous
TATGATACCAGACATTGAGTAAATGTTGGGAGGTGCTACCTAACATAAATTGGTCCTTCGAGCCAGATCATAGCAACCAAATCATCATGGGTAACTGCAGCTAGCAATGCATCAGAGGCTACAGTTCGACCCAAAAGACCTCCTGTGGACCCTCCTCCAACCGCTTCTTCATGCTGTCAAAGCCAACACAAGAGTCAGTTGAGAAAAACCCATAGCAAAGCCAGTTCTCATTCCAAATTCAGTGGTCGTTCCAGTGTCTCGGGCGCTCATGCTGCATCCGCACTCACAAGCA
>NW_015723340.1:0-292 GCF_001515625.1 Sinocyclocheilus rhinocerous
AATCTGCATTTCAAGCTACGTGTTCCATCTGGAATGTCCTAGTGGTTTTTACAATAGTGATTTTAGATTTTAAAGTAAAAAAATTTTTGTGTCGGTGCCGATAGCCTTGTAGGCAGCATGCTGACATATAGCGCCGTTGTGCTTCGGGCGTCCCGAGTTCAAGTCCTGGCTTGTGGACATTTTCCGACCCTGCCCCCCCCCTCCCAATTTGCTTCCTGTCAACTAACTGTCCCATCAAAATAAAGGCAAAATGCCAAAAATCAATCAAAAAAAAAAAAAACTACTTTTATAG
>NW_015723341.1:0-292 GCF_001515625.1 Sinocyclocheilus rhinocerous
TAAAATCAAACTTGTACAGAACTGTTATGTAGAATTTGTTGATTTTGAGTTGTAGTATGCAACCACAGTTGAGGACAGAGTAAACTTAATTGGAACAGCAACATTTGGACTATTATTTCTTAATGTGACCATAAAAATAACAAATGCAAATAATATTGCTCCAAAATTAGAATGTTTGTGCATTTCTTTAGTGAAAATAACAACAGTATTTAGTACAATAAATAAAATATGTCTGTATATTACAGACAAGACTCTTTAAAATGTACATGTCTTCATTTACATATTATTTGTC
>NW_015723342.1:0-292 GCF_001515625.1 Sinocyclocheilus rhinocerous
AACAAGTAGTAGGAAAGAGGAGAAATAAAAAGCGATACTTATTGGAAGGCCTTTTATGCAAGACTTTGTAATTTATTTTAGGACCATATCTAATTTATTGCTGTCAGTATGTCAGGGCATCTTCATTCTTTAAAAAATATGTGTAATTTAAAAAAAAAAATGCCATAGTAAAAACCTGTTGATTGGTTAACTGTGAGAAAAAAAAGGTAAATGGTCACATTATATGAAATTTTCACAGTCGATTCGCAGCCCGCGCTGCGGTTTCTTCCCACCCCCCCCAGAGAGAGAGAGC
>NW_015723343.1:0-292 GCF_001515625.1 Sinocyclocheilus rhinocerous
AACAAGAAAGGAGCCAGACCTGGATGTGAGTTTGTCTAAATAGTTCGTCTGTAATCGTTTGTAATCGTGTGTCCCAGATGACATCAATGGAAAAGGACTTTTGTTTTTTGTTTTATATTTTGATGAAACTTAAAAATTTTTCCCTATGAATATTGAGCTCTGATGAATCATTCACAATAATAGCAGGAACCAGGTAAATCAAGTCTATTGTGATTTCATGTTTTACTACGAATGTACATGAAGCCCTTGCTTTAAAGGGTTAGTTCACCCCAAAATGAAAATTCTGTCATTA
>NW_015723344.1:0-292 GCF_001515625.1 Sinocyclocheilus rhinocerous
TCTGAGGTGTGGATGCCGTTCTGAAGATACTCTCCAAGAGCACACCTGAGCTTCTCCAAACTGTTGCCACACTTTCTCTCCAAACACGTAAGAACGCATCTGAAAACAACAACACAATCACGTCAGTTTATGTGCATTTAAAATATTAAAAATGAATGAAATACTAGAAGATAACGCTTTAGTTTGGAGCTTTGTATGCATCTGCCAGTTTCTGAAGTTCTTCTACCTTGCGTGTTGAACATGTTGAGTCTTGATGCTGCTCTGGAAAGACATGTCCATGTAGGTCACCATG
>NW_015723345.1:0-292 GCF_001515625.1 Sinocyclocheilus rhinocerous
AATCTAGCTGGTAGAGTTTTCTCTACATAAATTTTATTTAAACTGAAAAGGTTTTGATAACTGTCTGCGTATGTTTTTGTGTACATGTGTATGTGTGTTACTGTAATCTCCACGGTCTGCCAGCTGATTCTAATCACTAGGGGAATTTTACTAACTTTGAGTGTCTTTGTGAGCGTACCATCATAAAACAGTTCTTATGAGGTCTGAGGCCAAAGTTTTCGACTTGTTGTTGCAGATTTCCACACCCGGAATACAGACATTTTTAACAATATGCATGCTAACATTTTAACAG
>NW_015723346.1:0-292 GCF_001515625.1 Sinocyclocheilus rhinocerous
AGGCAGAAACATGCCGAGGAACCTCATATGGTCCCAACCACTGAGAGGGGACTTCAAAGCCTGATGCCCAAGACTGAGTCTTCTACTCCATAAATAGCTGCAGCAGACCCTCCAAAAACTTCTATTGAGCCAATTAAGCAAAAATTCAACAGGATACCACGCAACACCCATGCCATCGACTTCAAAAACGGCACGCATATGATCAGAATAAGCCTGAAAATAAAAAAAAAACAGGTTCTACAGTTGCGGTTTCCTGCACACATGGGTGGCACAATGTATAAAATCTGCGTGT
>NW_015723347.1:0-292 GCF_001515625.1 Sinocyclocheilus rhinocerous
TCTCGTCTGAATCAGGAGAGAAATCTGCACAAATAAAGCACCGTTTACAAGTGAAAACCATCCAAAATAGTTCTCAACAAACATGTGGGTGGATTTTGATGTGAGAGGACAGCAGGGGATGGATGTTTTCACTGGAGGAAGCATAATTCTGGATTATGGCCTGGTATTTTGGCCAGAAGCGACGGTTTGAAGTTAAAAGCATCTTAATGATGTATTTGTTTCTTAAAAACATGCAGCTTTTCACTTCTCAAGACATTAACTGATGGAGTGGAGTGGTGTGGGTTACTTGTGG
>NW_015723348.1:0-292 GCF_001515625.1 Sinocyclocheilus rhinocerous
AATTATATAATCTCTGCATTTATGATTTATAATACATTTTATAAAAAAAAATTATAAAATGTATTCAAATCTTTTTTGTATGTATAATACATAAATAATGCATAATTGTTACTAAAAAGAAAATCTACTACGATATAATTTTATTTTAAAAACGATTAAAATTTTTTACAAATTATTTTTACAATTATTTAAATGTTGCTTGCAAAAAAATGCATTTAATCAAAGCTCAGCAGGGGCTAAATGGACCATATGCAAACTGGCCGAACTTTGACCCATTTGTTATTTTAGGATG
>NW_015723349.1:0-292 GCF_001515625.1 Sinocyclocheilus rhinocerous
TCTGTGTGCCGTAAAATGCTGTCGAATTTGTACTGGTCAGCCTTAATAATAGCAACAATCTGTTCGCTGGCTTCACATTCCCAGAGTGTTTGGACCTGTAAAAGTTCTGTCAGTAGAAGCTTAAGTACTGCAAAATTGTATTTATTGTAAATATTTACCTCTTCAGAAACACGTTCTACTGAAACATATTTTTCGTGTTTTGTTTCAGTAGCCTTTTTTAGTGGAGTCTTTTTAAACTTGGTTTCAGGTTTGGGAATGTCACTTTGTAGAGGAGTTTTGACCTTGAAAAAAT
>NW_015723350.1:0-292 GCF_001515625.1 Sinocyclocheilus rhinocerous
AATTCTAAACTACAAATACTAAATAACTGTGATATTCTGTTATTGTATTATGAGAAATTATTTTGCTATATTATGAGAAACTTAATCACAACCACAATATTGCTTCTAGGCAACAATGACATTTAAGCAATTTCTCATAATATACTAACAATTTATCTTTAAAATGACTGCTTTAAAATGCAGCTTATTTACTAAAATATATTTTTTTATGGATAAAAAATAAATAAAATTCTGAAGGCATGCCTCAATAGAGGGTTAATACAAAAAAAAGAACATCTACATGATTTTTTTT
>NW_015723351.1:0-292 GCF_001515625.1 Sinocyclocheilus rhinocerous
AATTAACAAATCACAGATTCTTGATTTTATTGCATTTTACAAAACCTCCCAACTTCTCTGGAATTGTGGTTGTACATTGACCGTTATAATTGTCATTGAGGTAAACTTTTTGATGCTCGTGTAACCTGATTTACTGTCCTCATGTTTATACAGTTTTTTTTATTTAGTGTAGTGTTTTTGATGTTTTTAGTAAAGAATCTGGAGTTATTCAATGTTAACTGTGATCTTTCTCAGAGGCAACAGGTGATCATGACAGAGCAATGGGCAGCTCAGCACAAAGAAATCCACTTCT
>NW_015723352.1:0-292 GCF_001515625.1 Sinocyclocheilus rhinocerous
AATTTAATTATTTTGAGAGTTGTGCATGTTTGTATAAATTTCAAAGCTAACTTTACATTTCTATTCTACTTTAAAGATGCAGGTAAAATGCCCACTTTGTCCTGCAAATGTTTCCCACTTGAGGCACCACCTGAGGTCACAACACAGCATGAACAACAGTGAGGAGAGGCAAATCATGCTGCGCTTGGCCAGGGGTCGGGTCCAGCTACGTGACGTCAGATGTCCCGAGTGCAGCATCGTTTACAACAGCGTTAAACGGCACTTCAGATCGGGCCATCCAGAACTCACAGTA
>NW_015723353.1:0-292 GCF_001515625.1 Sinocyclocheilus rhinocerous
TGGGAGGACCTAAAAGGAAATCCATCCTCTGTTAAGCGATTTTTTAAATTTTTTTATGGGTTATTTCTAGTCATATGATTACAGGTATGTACAAAATCTATAAGTAGGCTATAAAATCTAGGCTAACCATCATGTTGATTTAGATTATTATAGTTTTACATATTTAATTATTTATATTTATTTCACATTTTATGATTTAAAGTATGGATCTTGGACAAGGGTAAAACAATACAATTTATTTTTTTTAAAAGGCATTAGAAAATTTAAAGTTTAAATTTAATCTTCATATAAC
>NW_015723354.1:0-292 GCF_001515625.1 Sinocyclocheilus rhinocerous
TTGTTTTGGGAATTGTGGCTGATTGGGCTGTTTTGCTGCCAAATTATGTGGGCTATAGAGTGCAACAGTCGGATTCCAGAAGTAAAATCTCATTCATTTTCTCCATAGGGGAATTGATTTTTAATGAAAACGTATTAACCATTAAAGACAGACCTGCTTTGAGTGCTGAGGTTATTAATCAATGATGTATGCTTTGGTTGAAGCCATTAGTCTGCAATATTTCAACTTATTTTTAAAATAATTTTTAAAAGTAAAATTCCTAGCGGAAAACTACATTACCCATGATTCTGCA
>NW_015723355.1:0-292 GCF_001515625.1 Sinocyclocheilus rhinocerous
AAAAAAAAAAAAAAAAAAAAAAAAAATTTGACAAGTGGTGAAGTGCTATTCCTGCTATTTTTATAAAAATGTTTTGTAGAAGACTAATAATAAAGTCTCGAGTTTTGCATCTGTTGTTGATCATCTCTACAGATGAACATGAAGACTGTTACCTGTCACCTCCGTCTGGCTGCTCGTCGTCTCCTCATCTTCCTCCTCCACCACCTCCTCCTCTTCAGTCTCGTCTTCTCCTCTCTCCTCCTCCTCACTGCTGCTCACGTCCTTCGTCTTGTCCTTCATCAGCTCCAGCTGG
>NW_015723356.1:0-291 GCF_001515625.1 Sinocyclocheilus rhinocerous
TATTATAAATTATATATATATATTTTTAAAAGCATCAAGAAAACCAGAAGTAATTTGTTTACACCCAAAAATAAAATTTACAAATTGTTTCAAACCTGTGTGAGTTTCTTTCTTCTATTGAACATAAAAATACATTTTAAAGAATGTTGGTAACCGAATGGTTGCTGGTAGCCATTGACTTACATAGTATGGAAGTCAATGGGTACCATCAACTGATTATTTATTTTTGGGTGAACTATCCCTTTAAGTGCAGTTAAAGGGATAGTTCACCCAAAAATGAAAATTCTGTCA
>NW_015723357.1:0-292 GCF_001515625.1 Sinocyclocheilus rhinocerous
GTCCATCATCACAGTCAATGTCTGTCCACATGCTTCTGTTGGCTGAGTGTAACGGTCCAAACATCCCTTATTCTGTAGGGGAAAGACATAAATAAACACATCACTCTTCTCAATCTTTTCTATTTTCTTTTTCCCAACCTTTTCTATTCACAAAACCTTGTTATCGCTTTTCAATTCCATGTAATTATTTTTTGCCACACAATCAGCGGGCGTGCCCAGGATTACAGACACCAGGGCTGTGTCCGATATCGCCCCCTATACCCTCATTCACTATTCCCTACATTAGGTCACT
>NW_015723358.1:0-292 GCF_001515625.1 Sinocyclocheilus rhinocerous
CACTGATCAGCCACAACATTAAAACCACTGACAAGTGAAGTGAATGACATTGATTATATCGTTACAATGGCACCTGTGTCAAGGGGTAGGATATATTAGGCAGCAAGTGAACAGTCAGTTTTTCAGAATTTCAGTTGTTGAAAGCAGGAAAATGGATAAGCAAAAAGATTAACTGAAAGATTGACTTTGACAAGGGCCAAGTAGTGATGGCAAGATGACTGGGTCAGAGCATCTCTGAAATATGGGCGCATTTGGGGAGCAAAGGCTAGACCATCTGCTCCAATCACAGAGA
>NW_015723359.1:0-292 GCF_001515625.1 Sinocyclocheilus rhinocerous
CTGAAAGTGCAGTATCCGGGGGCGACCGGCCCCAGCGGGCTCTTCCGTCACAGTCAACTTCCTGTCCTGTGCAGCCAATCAGAAGACGAGCTGGTTAGGGAGTCTGTCCTGATCATCACTTCATATCTGTGTATGCTTGTGTTCTGTGCTTCTAGAACTCCTGTTGTTTGTGTGTTTGCCTGAATGATGCGTTTCATTTCTGCCGTCCTCAGTTTAGAATAATCATTTACTTCTAATTATTAATGGCTTTTGTTTACATAATATATGTGCGTGTACTGTGTATATTTATTAT
>NW_015723360.1:0-292 GCF_001515625.1 Sinocyclocheilus rhinocerous
GATGGAGCAGTGTACAGAGGAACTCCCATCTGATTGTGTTGAGGCAACTGTCCAGGCCATAGAAGTGCAAGATCTGACCATGTCATGGACAGCCATGACCTCCCTTCATAACCCGACAGAGTGTGCGGAGTCAAGTGAGACCTACTCTACTGATGAGATACGACAAGCACAGAGAGAAGATGCCTACATTGGACCAGTAGTGCAGTGTAAGTTGACTGGTGAAAAGCCCTCTAGACACCTTCTGAAGACCTTAAGTACACAGAGTAAAAGCTTGCTACGCCACTGGGACAAA
>NW_015723361.1:0-292 GCF_001515625.1 Sinocyclocheilus rhinocerous
AACCACAAAGATGACTTTTGTTTGCAGGCTGTTTTCACTTTGCTTTGTGGTGCACAGATGAATGTCATTTATGAATTTAGGTTTTATTTAATTACAGAATTTGGATATTATCAGGTCATTGCTGTAAAAGGTTTTGAAACACCACAGAAAAATTCTGCACAATATCAGCCTCTTTATAATTTTGTACTGATGTTGCATTGATAAGGGATCACACAAATGATTAAAAATATTAAATAAAAAAGTAATCTGCTGCACGATAAATCGCATGCGATATTTAACGCGCATCTTGTCA
>NW_015723362.1:0-292 GCF_001515625.1 Sinocyclocheilus rhinocerous
AAGAGCAGGCCAAAGTTTACTGCAAACACGCCATGAGCATTAACATACAATGATTTCGCCTTTGTTTTGAAACGGCATTTAGGAAGCATTCAGCTTAATAAGACTGATCTTTATCTTCGAAATGAATGTAAAAATAGAATAGAATCGTTTCATGGCTTCTGTGTCCAAAAACCAATCAGGTGAATCTCATTGAGAAATGTCCAGATCATATTTTACACCAAAATACAAAGGAATAAAATAAGAAATTATGCTTTGCATATTTTAAGACCATTAAGATATTTTGCATTATGAA
>NW_015723363.1:0-292 GCF_001515625.1 Sinocyclocheilus rhinocerous
AAGGACACAGTCTAATGGGTTTGTTTGAATTGCTGTTGACATCTGCGCTTTGATAGGATGTTGATAGAAAACATTGCAATCAACCCCAGAGTGAGATCTGAAAATCTCAATTCCAGTCTTGGGTACGCTGTATAATTCTCACAGTTTTTTTCTGTGCTGTGCATGGGATAATGAAATTATTTCAGGATGCTATCTGCAACCCCATGAGGACAAGAGATGGTTAATAATGAGCCTTTTTGGCAAGTATAATAACAAGCAAGCTAACAATCAATATCATCGTAATTTGTTTTTG
>NW_015723364.1:0-292 GCF_001515625.1 Sinocyclocheilus rhinocerous
CTTCATCTCCAGAGCTGCTCTGAGAGTCACTTCAGCAGCTTTACATCATTTCATATGAGAAAAACTACCATCATATTATATGCACACAGAAACTCAAAGATCTTCATGACCAAATAAAAGTATATGTTAGGATAAAAAGTAGACTAAAGTAAATATATTATTACTATTGTATACTAAAATGTACTTCTAAAAGTAGAAACAATATTATTATTTTTAAGGAATATCATACAGCCAAGAAATGTTTTCATCCATGTTTTAAACGACACAGTTCTGTTGTGTAGCATCTTATTTG
>NW_015723365.1:0-292 GCF_001515625.1 Sinocyclocheilus rhinocerous
CAGCTAAATTGAGAGAAAGAAAGATATCTTAGCGCTTGATGCTAAAAATAATCAGTATCAGGGCCAGGAATCAATATCTAGTCTCGCCTGTGATGGTATAATACATCACAGCCATAATAGTCTTGGGTTCTCCGCAGAAGCAGATTGTGTATCCAGTATCAGTTATTTCCTTTTACAAGGTCTCTCTCACCTCACAGTGGTTGTCCAGTTTGGTCATTGAGATGTCTAGACCCTGATGCTGCTCTTTCAGTTGGTCGTACCGCGCCTGCCAGCGGTTCAGTTCCAGCTGGGA
>NW_015723366.1:0-292 GCF_001515625.1 Sinocyclocheilus rhinocerous
ACAAAAGTCACCAAGTGTCATCTCATTCCGATGAAGCTACGATTTAAAAAAAAATGTTAATAAAATATTTCGGTCAAAAATGACCGAAGAGGCCCAGAGGGTTAGGTATCGAAAAACAATATTACAATATTTTAATCAAATAAGTTGATAATTCAAAATAATACAATATTTAATCATGTTTATCATTAGATTTTTTCCAGTTGTACAGGTTGTGGAATTTTATAGATTTGTTTGTGCTGTTTAATGCACCCTTACTCAGGGGCGGACTTAACCAATAGGCGAGGTAAGTGGC
>NW_015723367.1:0-291 GCF_001515625.1 Sinocyclocheilus rhinocerous
GCATCCATCGCTAAGAAAATATGCTATTTTCACTTAGTGTAAATATCATCTATTGCTATTTGCACTGTGTAAATAGCCTCTATCGCTATTTACGCTTAGTGCAAATAGCCACTGCCTATTGTAATTTGTCATTGATTTTCCTGTTTATTTAATATTATGGTGAACAAAAATGATAAAATAATGTAAAACGAAAGTATTATACAGATTAATCATAAATAATATGCATGCACAGATAAATAATGGATTTTATGGGGTCATATGATGCTGCTAAAAAGAACATTATTTTGTGTA
>NW_015723368.1:0-292 GCF_001515625.1 Sinocyclocheilus rhinocerous
AAAAAAAAAAAAAAACTTTAATTTAACAAACATAAAATGTTCCAATCATATTTCTAAATTAACTTAATAACGAAACGAAATATAACCACTTTATTGAAAACCAAAACTGAACTATTTTAATGCAGCAACAGCAGCTGTATAATGGGGGAGAGAGAAAAGACATGGGCTCGGGTCGGATTCGGGCCGAGAATTGTTAAACTGTCGGACAAGGGCCGGGCCCGTGCAGGCCTCTATATTCGTTCCCTCCTTTCAATTAAAAGTTCCCCCTCGGCTCGGCGGGCCCCCAATCTGC
>NW_015723369.1:0-292 GCF_001515625.1 Sinocyclocheilus rhinocerous
AATTTTTTTTTTTCTAGAGCCAAACACGCTTCTTTCAAGCCCTTTCTGCTCAGTACGTGCTGCTTGTCTCCTCCACTAAAGACGTAAAGCAATACAAGAGCTGAAGATGACTTTATTTTAATAACAGTATCAGAAACACGACAGAAAAACTCAGACTGTTCAAATAAACCAGTTTGCTGACGACTTTTTTTCCCCATCTACTTTTAGCATTATTAATCCGTATGTTAAAGGGGTCCTATTATGCTTATTTACAAAGTCTTGATTTTGTTTTGGGGGTGTACTAGAACATGCT
>NW_015723370.1:0-291 GCF_001515625.1 Sinocyclocheilus rhinocerous
ATCATTACTGCAGTCTTCAGTGTCACATGATCCTTCAGAAATCAAGAAACATTTCTTAACAAAACTTTTTGCTGCTCAATATTTTTGTGGAAACACATATATACACGTATAATAATTATTTTTTTCAAAAGAAATTAATACTTTTTAATGAATTTGATTAACTTTTTTACGAAAATGATGGTATATAGACAAAAAGAAGAAAAAAACTACACATATATATTTATATATATATGCTTATTTCTCAATCTTATGTATATATATACAGTGGGTACGGAAAGTATTCAGACCCCC
>NW_015723371.1:0-292 GCF_001515625.1 Sinocyclocheilus rhinocerous
GGGTTCAAAGTCCAAAGCACGAGGAAAATCTGCGCTGAAACAGTGTTACTCATCAGTTGCTCATTTTTATGAATTTTTACAAGGCATGGATGTGACAATGTTATATGTGCGACAAACATCTTCGCAAATTCGTAATGAGAATAATTTATAACTATATCTGCTGTGTTGTCAACAACAAGAAGCACTGAGGTCCACCAAAATAAAAGCTCCATCAACATTATACTGTAATTTTACTGTTGTAAAATACAATAAAAAAGTAAGACAATAATAATGATAATAATAATTACAACAG
>NW_015723372.1:0-292 GCF_001515625.1 Sinocyclocheilus rhinocerous
AAGGTGATGTCCTCCAGGGTCTCTCCCTCACGCTTCGTCATGGAGCTGCTAGAGCCTGTCTCTATTGCGCTTTCCTCCGACGTCTGAGAGCTACAGAGAAAAAGAGAAGACAATTCAGCAATTCAAAGACTCCATGGGCATGACTTTGTTGAAAATGCAAATGAACATTAAAAATGCAAATTTAAACAAAAAGAGCAAACACTAATTTATATAAATATTTTTTTTTCCAGAATAAATTTTGCTTGAAAATATATTTTAAAATGCAATTTATTCCTGTGATGGTAAAGCTGAA
>NW_015723374.1:0-292 GCF_001515625.1 Sinocyclocheilus rhinocerous
CAGGAATTACAAATGCTCACGGGTGCATCAGTGTCATTTCACATCCCCCCCTGTCTCAGCCCAGCAAACTGTATCAAATAAAGGGTGCATTCACAGCCCAGCAGCTAAGTCTTGCTAAACACACACCCGGTTAAGCGTTTGAGGGAGAAATACCACCACCTCAGAGGGCTTCTTTTGAGCCATTTAGAGGCAGTTCGCCCTGTCCTGCTCATCGGATCAGACTACCCCCACCTCATTACGGCAGTGGAGCCAATCCGCCTAGGCCCCCCAGGGGGACCAGCAGCTATCAAGA
>NW_015723375.1:0-292 GCF_001515625.1 Sinocyclocheilus rhinocerous
ACACATGATAATGATTAGTATTATATAATTTTTTTATCATTACCACTCAATATTTATTATTATTCTTTTATTTCATTATTATTTTATATTAGTAAATATGTAAAACATAAATATGTGTGTATATGTATATGATTAACTTTGCAATGTAGATGCTTTTATTGAACTAAACTGAACTAATGACACTAAATATAAACCGACATTTAATTTGTTTCATAATTGATGAATTGATGTATTGTATAAACCACTTTATATATAAATGTGACTTTAATTGAGTATTACACAAAACACAATA
>NW_015723376.1:0-292 GCF_001515625.1 Sinocyclocheilus rhinocerous
AAGAACAAAAAGAGTTTTAACAAAATATCTGTAGTGCAAATGAGTGCCACATGCAGTTTGCCGTCAGAATACTAATATTAAAAACAGCAGAGAATGGTTTTATTATGCCTTATTTGACTTAGTAGGAATAAATACTAAAAGGATAAATTCTTTAATAATGGAAAATACCAATAAATAAAAATAATACATAATAAGTGCAGTAATATTTATGGTGGCTACATCTGTATTCCATTGCTTTTAGGCAACAAACACAGTTAAAGGGGTCATATGATGCTGCTAAAAAGAACATTAT
>NW_015723377.1:0-292 GCF_001515625.1 Sinocyclocheilus rhinocerous
ACACACAGCGACTCAGCGAAGGTGACCTGAATCACATGGCGTTCTGCTTAGCAACCGAACGTCTACTGTGCCAAGACTTATAAATAAACAACATCACCAGATCTGCCATCACACACACACACTCCTGATCTGAGTTCTGTGTTGTCCTCACATGCTGTGATGATGAACACGAGCGCAGCTGATCTCAGATCGGAGCTCATATCTGGAGCTGGTCTGAAGAGCAAAGGCTGCAAGGAGGATGCAACAATTAAAATCAACAGGAAGCTACTTTGCCTGCGGTACGGCCCACTCC
>NW_015723378.1:0-292 GCF_001515625.1 Sinocyclocheilus rhinocerous
GATGCATATCAATAGTCTTAACCAAACTGCCAACATTCACACTTCCACATTAATGACAAGAGAGGATGAAAATGAAAATTCAATAAATATGCGGGAGTCGTTTCGTCTCTAAGCTGACACTCAATCAATTGAAATGGCCTGTTTGAGAACACAATGTCCCACCCTAATGTGCCAATGACCTGCATTCAAAAAGTAATTATTGTACTAATCAGATCAGTGGCTAATGTCATGTAAAAGTTTCTGCATAAAGCAATTGAACCACTAAATCCATGTTCAGACCGACTTTTAAGAC
>NW_015723379.1:0-292 GCF_001515625.1 Sinocyclocheilus rhinocerous
ACACCATGTAAAAGTGGATTTTGCATAATAGGTGCCCTTTAAGTGTCCTATATGTGGGGAGTCCGTAGCAGTTTTGGTTCGACTACCTGTGCAACAAAGCTTTTTGGAAGTGTCATATTTTAATATGGCAGTGCTTATGGGTCGTTTCAGATGGAGCACAATCTGTGTGACTCCACCACCAGAGGCAGGGTAAAATCATGAGCCTTGCTTTTCCTTTGGGTGTGTATGTTTACAGATTGGCTCCAACGCATTGTCAGTTATAGTAGTGAAAGGCGTTGGCTGCTCTTTTGTA
>NW_015723380.1:0-292 GCF_001515625.1 Sinocyclocheilus rhinocerous
GTCTATGGGACTAATGCTTTTTTCTTTTGGGATTACTTCATAGGCTGATGAGAGCTGGCTACTAACCCCAAATGAATAATACTTTTACACGCACACACACACACATTTTATACACACAAACACAGCTCACATCTATTTGACAAGTGTTTATACATCTTGAGAGCTGAGCGTATTAAACAGATAGTTCACTCCAATTCTGTCATCATTTTCTCACCCTCATGTATTTTCAACCTCATATGACCTTTTCTTCTTCTTCTGTGGAACAGAAAAGGAAATGCGAGGCAGAATATAA
>NW_015723381.1:0-292 GCF_001515625.1 Sinocyclocheilus rhinocerous
ACAGATTTCTATTCCGTTTTTGTGATATTGGAGGTGAAAGATGCCTAAGAAAAAGACTGGCGCTCGTAAGAAGGCTGAGAGCCGAAAGGAGCGAGAGAAACAGACTCGAGCCAACAAAGAGGTTGTTGATGTGGCCAAACACCCATGCAATGCAACCATGGTAAGAGTCATCTAAAGCTTGCACAATGCATTCACAGATTACGAAAATGTAATTTTTTGAAGAATAATTTTAATAATCATATGTATTTTTAAAGGCTTTCAGTTCAGTGCTCATTCTCCTTTTAAACGTTTA
>NW_015723382.1:0-292 GCF_001515625.1 Sinocyclocheilus rhinocerous
ACATTATAACTGGACCTCAGAGAACAGTACAAAATAATAAAAAAGGCAGTTAAATCTTCCAAACTGGTTTCATTCACTTGAATTGCAAGAAAACGATGGACAAGTTTTTTTTTGTTTTTGTAATCAACATTATGCCACAAATGTTGTCAATTGAGCTTAACTGGTACTGAACCCAGACTATTCCTTTAAGCTTAGGGAAAATTCACTTCAATTAGTCGATAATTCGGATAATTAAAGGTGTAATAGTATGGGATATGGGACGTGTTCAATTCCCCCGGCTCTGTTTATGTTG
>NW_015723383.1:0-291 GCF_001515625.1 Sinocyclocheilus rhinocerous
ATCGTCTCTTACTCTTTACAACTAGTTATAGCATGAAATGTTAACATGAATGAATGTCAGAAGTTACTTTGAAAGAAACAGTTCAACTTAATGAAAAGTCTCCTATAATCACTCAGTTAGTGTTTGCTTTGGACTTGTAAATTAGATCTTCATTTTGACCTTTAAAATTATAGTAATGCACCAACTGACAAGGTTCTCTGTATAGTTTACAGCATAAGTTGAAAGATTATTTTCCTTAAGAGAAAACTGACTATACTGTACCTGATATATATATATATATATATATATATA
>NW_015723384.1:0-292 GCF_001515625.1 Sinocyclocheilus rhinocerous
AACAGTACAGATGTTCTAAACTGGTGTGCAAAGTGTTTTTAAAGCGCTTCCTATTATTTCATTAAATTTCAGTTGTGCTCGGTAACAAACTATATTACACATTACCACTGGTGACATAAGTGTACCTGGCTACTACATGACAACAATGTCATTATCAAAAAAAAAGGGCCAAAATAATCTGAACACATTTTCTGTTGGTTTTTCTTGTCACAACATATGTATTTCATAAACACAGTTACAGCAACCAGAAAAAAACTAATGTTAAAAAGTCAAGGGTCAAGAGCCCAACTAA
>NW_015723385.1:0-292 GCF_001515625.1 Sinocyclocheilus rhinocerous
ACAGTAAAACTTTTTTTTTAGTAATTGCAACTGAACCGCTGTTGCCAAATAGTTTAATGCAAGAAATCAAATTGTTCTTTTTTTTATTAGCAATTTCTAAATACATGTTTTTTTCTAAATTGTGTATAGCATGAAGTGTACTGAAAAAAATTGATGTAGAAAAAACAATTTCACTATGAAATTTCTTGTAAATTTCACTAACAACAATTACAAAGAAATGGCAAGTAACACGTTGAATTAAACATGAAATTTTGAAGTACAATATCTGAAATAGTGTTTTCTTGTAAAAAAA
>NW_015723386.1:0-292 GCF_001515625.1 Sinocyclocheilus rhinocerous
AACTACTTGTTTTTATATAAATAACCAGTCAGTAATTGCACTGATTAAAGTATCATTGTGTTAAGTACACTTGGAAATAACGGATCATTTTCTCTTGCAGTTTAATCAGCAAGTGAATCATTAGACTGATTCAGACCAATGAGTTTGAGATGCTTTTTTCCAGTTTGTCTCCAGGCGAGAATCTGTTGTAACTTCATAGAGTGTTTTTCCTGTACATACTATAGTACTGATGAAGCAGGGTTGTCACTGTTGTATGTGTGTGTATATATGTGTGTATAATATATATATATAT
>NW_015723387.1:0-292 GCF_001515625.1 Sinocyclocheilus rhinocerous
ACATATATTCCATGTGCAAATGGTGGAATTCATTTAGACATTCTGAACTCTATTGATCTCTGTACTCCATTGAACACAGTCAACAATGACCTGCATGCAGAATCAATGTGCTCCAAATGTCTGCTCATACAAAAACGGTGGTTAACACATCTGCTATTCTTGGTTTAGATACTGTCTGATAGTTACACCTTCACCTAATAATAAACAACACTGACAAATCATGCACAAGACTGCCATTTATTAAGACATTACGCAAGACAAATGTACATTCAGAATCATTAGCCAGCAAAAT
>NW_015723388.1:0-292 GCF_001515625.1 Sinocyclocheilus rhinocerous
ACACAATTTATGTCACTGCCAAAACTTTTGGCCATGACTGTAGATGGCCACCAGAGGACACTGTGTCTTTGTTTGAGCACATAGCTTGTCGTGTGTTTGTTTGTGCCATGTGCTCTCCTGTCTAGTGTCTTGACCCCACACTTCTTGTCATCTGGTTATTGGTTCATTTGCTCCACCTGTGTCTCCTTCGTTACCCTCCTTGTTTGCTCCCTATTTAATCTCCTTGTGTTTGCAATCCTGGGGTCCATTCTTCGTACCTCGCTTAATACATCTGAGATGATTTGAAAGATTC
>NW_015723389.1:0-292 GCF_001515625.1 Sinocyclocheilus rhinocerous
ACC
Organism: Sinocyclocheilus rhinocerous; assembly: GCF_001515625.1. Taxonomy (NCBI): domain Eukaryota; kingdom Metazoa; phylum Chordata; class Actinopteri; order Cypriniformes; family Cyprinidae; genus Sinocyclocheilus; species Sinocyclocheilus rhinocerous. Next base: position 4 of record NW_015723389.1, read on the forward strand.
ACCGGATTTGGGACCACCAGAGTCGGGTCCTCCAGGACCACTTGACTTGGGAGCACCAGAGTCAGGTCCTCCAGGACCACTGGACTTGGGAGCACCAGAGTCGGTCCTCCAGGACCACCGGACTAGTTACCACCGCAGAGATGCCAGCTGCTCGCACTGACATCAGCGGTGGGTCCGCCAAACTGGAAGCCAGTCTCAAAAGCCTTGGGCCCACCTCAATGGCTTCATGCGGCACATTCATGATACTCGGGAACACTGACATGGTATCCATGACGGCTAAAGTCTCCGG
>NW_015723390.1:0-292 GCF_001515625.1 Sinocyclocheilus rhinocerous
TTCTTACTGGGTCTCTTCCAACCTTTTGTAAACATGCTTTGGTGAAACCGGTCTTGAAAAAGCCCAATCTGGACACAACTGGCTTATCTAATTTTAGATCTATCTCTAATGTACCGTTTATAGCAAAACATTTTAGAGAAATCAGTATTATTGCAATTACAAAAATTTCTGGACACAAACAGTATTTTTGAGACATTTCAGTCTGGTTTTAGGAAAAACCATAGTACTGAATCTGCCCTTTTAAGAGTACCAAATGACATTCTGTTATCGGTCGATTCAGGGGATTCAGTTA
>NW_015723391.1:0-292 GCF_001515625.1 Sinocyclocheilus rhinocerous
GGATATCAAGGCTGTCTGATATAAGATTACTACCCACATTCGCCACAGTGATGCATGTCAGTGAGCTGAAGAGGGTTTCTATTAATCCTGCATGCCTCAGTTTCACATCTTATCTGAGATAACTTTACACCCAATCTGGCATTTGTCCCTACTGCGTCAAACTGGGTTTTTCTAGCTTGGAATTTCAAATCCCAGCTTTTCATCCAACCCCATTCAGGTGTGGGGAGGAGAAGAGATGTACTGTTTATATCTGGTGGACGGTGAGCAGTCCTTTGTTTGTTTTGCAAATCCA
>NW_015723392.1:0-292 GCF_001515625.1 Sinocyclocheilus rhinocerous
ACTGTCACTTGACTAATCGGGTCATTGTTGCATTGTCACAAAAATTTATTATTTGCACATATTTTTAAGTATTTTAAGCCATTTGGTACTCGCGCGCTCCATAGGCTGTATTCTGTGCTCTCACAGTCACATCCAAAGTGCGTGCGTATAAAGTCGCCTCTCGAGTATTATATTATATTTATTTTTAGTAGTTTGTTGAGCTTAAGCGATCAAATACACACAAAATGATGTCTAAATGGCCGTCCTGGCGAGTATCCTCTTTAGCACTGTAGGTTCCTAAATGTAAACAGTT
>NW_015723393.1:0-292 GCF_001515625.1 Sinocyclocheilus rhinocerous
CATGAATTAGGTGTGAATACGCACATGCTCATTAAGTTGTTTTTTTTTGTATGAAACTCTTCCCACACTGGGAGCAGGTAAAAGGCTTTTCTGAGGTGTGAAAACGCACATGCTCATTAAGTTGTTTTTTCTGTGTAAAACTCTTCCCACACTGGGAGCAGGTAAAAGGCTTTATTCCAGCATGAATTAGCATGTGATTCTTCAGGCTTCCTCTACGTAACAAAGACTTTCCACACTGAGAGCAGGCGAAAGGCTTTTCTGAAGTGTGAGTTAGCAAATGATCCTTAAGGTG
>NW_015723394.1:0-292 GCF_001515625.1 Sinocyclocheilus rhinocerous
ACTGTTAACCAGTTAACAGGTTTTTACTGTAGCATTTTTACTGTTAAAATCACAATACTTTTTTACAGTGTAGAGCTGCGTTTCAGACACGCCACTTAAAGAGAGCGCTTTTACTGCCGCAAAACTGCGGGTGAAATCATCCGGATCAGCGGTTTACAAATGGATTCGCAGAGGCGTGCTCGGGGCGCTGTGGAAAAGTTTTGAGAAGTAAAAAAAACTGCGTAAAAAATGTAAAAAGAAATAAGATTAAAATAAGTGTTAACAATTATTACAATAAATAAAGAATATTTAT
>NW_015723395.1:0-292 GCF_001515625.1 Sinocyclocheilus rhinocerous
ACGTTTCGGTCACATGTTGACCATTTTCAATGCCAAGCTAACAAGGTTAGAACTAGGAGCCATCTTAATTTGAGGAATCACATGATGATTTAAGAGATCGCATGATCAATCAGAACACACACTGATCCAAAAAATAATAATATTATATTGCTTTAAAATATAAGGCAGGAAGTGTTTCCCAAGATTGCATTTGTTTACTTAAAAAAGAAACATACACTGTAAAACAAATTCCGTAAAATTTACGGTAAGAAAACGGCAGCTGTGGTTGCCGGAATTTTACCGTAAAAAATAC
>NW_015723396.1:0-292 GCF_001515625.1 Sinocyclocheilus rhinocerous
CAACTGTTAATAAAGTACTTTCTATAAGCATGCAGGTGCATAGTACATATAGTATATAATACAAAAGAATAGAATCTGGGCATACTACACAAACTCAGGACCTTACTGGAGTGCGTCATGCAGATATCTAAACATAGAAACATAGATGTAGTGGGAAAAAAATGGAAAAACTGACATTGAACAAAAAATAAATAAATAAAGTATAATAAAACAAAATTTAACCTATGAAAAAGACACACAAAAAAAACGATCAGAATTAAACTATAAAACAGAATAAAAAAATATAGAAACT
>NW_015723397.1:0-292 GCF_001515625.1 Sinocyclocheilus rhinocerous
ATATAACCATGTATGTGACAAATAAAAATCTTGAATCTTGAATATTGCTAAAACATTTGCAGCATTGCAATTAAAATGGTGCAAAATTTTTAAAAAGTTCAGCTTAACATAATTAAGAACATTTGCATTTTTATCCAAAGCAACTTAAAATTCATCAAAGAGCCAACAATATTTGTAATTTACAATGCCAGGTTTATTAGACGGCTACATTAGGATTAGAAACTAAAGAAAACGGTATAAATGACAACTTAACCCTAAAAATGGCAAGACCATAAAGAGACATCAGAAAATT
>NW_015723398.1:0-292 GCF_001515625.1 Sinocyclocheilus rhinocerous
CATGAAATAAAAGAATAAAAAAATATATTTCAAATTTCTGACTTTTTTTCTCGCAATTCCGAGATTATATCTCACAATTCTGATAAAAAAGTCAACTCGTCATTCTCTTTTTTTTCCCTCTTTGGCTCAGAATCATGAGTTTATATCCCACACTTCTGCCTTTTTTCCCTCAGAATGGACAAACTCACAATTGTTGAGTTAAATCGAGTTATAAAGTCCGAACTAGGAGACTTGCATTTGCATTGCGAAAAAGTCCGAATTGTGAGATAAAATAGGTCAATGTTATGTAAAA
>NW_015723399.1:0-292 GCF_001515625.1 Sinocyclocheilus rhinocerous
AATTGACACTTAAGACTGGTTTTGTGGTCCAGGGTCACAAATAGTAATAATAAAATTAGAAATAACTGAGTAGCTGAGATCAACACATCAATACAACAACTAATTGGTAATAAACAGGTGTTATTTATACACACCAACAGTTTTACGAGAGTTTGGATTGTTAGAAGTCGATCATTATGACTTTATCTTTTATCTGCAGCAGCTGAACGTGTGGAATTTTAAAATGAATCAGTCGTCCTGTTTTAAAGTTCACAGTGGTTTAACTAGTCTGCCTTAATCCACTTTCAAAGTC
>NW_015723400.1:0-292 GCF_001515625.1 Sinocyclocheilus rhinocerous
TCAAGCCTTTTGGCTATTAAACAAATGGGACAAGCCCTAAAAATTAATCAAACCCAAATATCCTAATTCAATAGGAAAAAAGTTAATTCATGACAGCATTTTGTACATTTTTTTTATGTGGATAAAAAGCATCTTTTGGACAACAATTCCCTTATTGTCAGCAAGCTAGCAGGTTTCATATATTCTCTCTGATTACAAGGCACTTGTACATGTGCTTTATGATTTAAATAATGGGAAGTAGGATCTTTTCACAAGCATGTGAAGACATGCATTTTACATGTTGTTTTTGGTA
>NW_015723401.1:0-292 GCF_001515625.1 Sinocyclocheilus rhinocerous
ACCAGAAATGAAACCAAGAACACAGGTTAACACTAATGCAAGAGATGTTTAGGATTTGTGTAAATCTTGGTTTAATAGTTTTGAAAAATGTTCAGTATTTAGCGAGTCTGTATGTCTCCAAAGACTCCAGATTTGTTTTTGTTTTTTCTTAACGTTACCATATTCTATAATTTTTCCATAAAATTCTACAATCTGGAGATTTGAGCGCAGAGACTCATTGACAGATTAAAATATGTGACCAAATAACTATGATTTGATGCAGTGTCTTGTATTTAATGTTTACCATGGTAAT
>NW_015723402.1:0-292 GCF_001515625.1 Sinocyclocheilus rhinocerous
ATCGCCCGCCACTGCCACTTTAATGGTGGGTGGTGTTTGTGCATTGCAGTTGCAGCTGACACAATGACAAAAATGAGAGATGCAAAATATCATGCTCAAGTTCTCACAGAAATACCCACTCGATTAATGTTCTGACTTATAAAGCGTGCTAGGGTTTATTTGTGTATTGTGAGCGCACAGTGAGGCTTACAATCGTTGAATCCTGGTGACGATGGTGTTGAAGGCGGCCTGAACATCTGCGGGGGAGACAGTGGACACAATAGGCTGCTTGTGCTCCTGAAGAATCTCATTC
>NW_015723403.1:0-292 GCF_001515625.1 Sinocyclocheilus rhinocerous
ATCGGTAACTTATTCTTCCTGATTGTGTCTTATTATTCAAATTCAATTCATAGTTTTACTTTTAAAAAGTTTATATAAATGTATGGATTTGATGTAAAAGATGACACTGATTAAAAAATGATATTACAAGGGTAAAATTGGAGTCAAATATCGCTTCATAGGAAGATAAATTTTGGTCATTGGGTCAGAAGGGGCTCCTACTTTTTTTTTTTAATTGTGATCTTTGATTTGTGTTTTATGTTTTTGATGTAAACTTGTATATTTGTGTTACTTGTTGCTGCTTTCTTGGCCA
>NW_015723404.1:0-292 GCF_001515625.1 Sinocyclocheilus rhinocerous
ATCGGCACAAGCACATTATCCCTTTAAACCTCCCCACAGTTTGCCTTGCTTCCATAAAGTCCTGCCAAGAACTCAGAAATTCACGGTCTGCTGTATACGTAAGACCAAGGGTATGATTCTTTATACATGTATACACTTTACACAATTTATGCATTTGTTCAGCTGTAACGCTTGTTTCTACAAGCAGTGAACCAAAAGTCTCTGTAAAATATTACAAATTTTCTTAGTCACATTGGAGCGTTTTTTTAATAATCCTTTACATTTTTAAAACAATAAGTGCATGCCGGAGATT
>NW_015723405.1:0-292 GCF_001515625.1 Sinocyclocheilus rhinocerous
ATTATTTATTTAATTAGTTAATGGTAAATATATAAATAATTTGTTAAAAAACAAATCACACGTGTATTTCCTCTAAATGCACTTTTTGTTTAGTAAATATACTTGCGATTTCTTTTTAAATAAGTTAATTTATACACTTCCTAGTAAACAAATAATTTATTTTAACAATTACAAGTATATTCACTCTAAACAAAGTTTTCGTTCAGTAAAATTCATTATATTTACTCAAAACACTTTCAGTAAAATGATTTGATTATTAGCTACTACATATATAAATAATTTATTTAAAAAT
>NW_015723406.1:0-292 GCF_001515625.1 Sinocyclocheilus rhinocerous
ATTATTGTAAATTTTACACACGCGCACACTTTTTATTAAAATTGTATAATTTGTACATTTGTATTGTCAAGGGATCTCTTCTCTTATTCTATAATACTATTATGATACTGTACATGTATCAGTGTATGAGTGCAGCCTCCTGTATGACAGAATCTGGTTGGATGGTTTCCTGCATGCATTAACCTCTCTTATTGTTTCTACGACATAGAGGAGTCACTCTATTGTTAATAAAACAGGAATGTTAACTACCCCATCCGCCTGACAAACAGCCTGCTGCCGTCCCCTCTGCCGA
>NW_015723407.1:0-292 GCF_001515625.1 Sinocyclocheilus rhinocerous
ATTAATTGAGAAACTACTTGAAACATTTATCATTTTAAAATGGATTTATAGACTGCAGGACTATTCAAGCGAACTGCAAAAAAGGCTACAGTGAAAAAGTCATCTCGTCTAAATCAGGTGAAAAATATGCACAGATCAAGCACTGTTTACAAGCATAAACAGTCCAAAACAAAGCAGATTTTTATGTGAGAAGACAACAAGGGATGGGCCTTTTCACTTGAGGAAGCGTCATTATTACGTTAATATGTAAGTACACACACACACGCAGATATATATATATATATTATATATA
>NW_015723408.1:0-290 GCF_001515625.1 Sinocyclocheilus rhinocerous
TTTCATCTCTTTTGCTGTTGAGTGACAAGAAGGGATTCTCTGCTCAAACAAGGAGAGACATTTTAGAGAATTGTTTTTGAGATATATTTGGTGCTTCCTTAAAATATGTCAGCCTGGAAATGACTACAACAGAATGGAGATTTATATTGGCTTTTAATTAAGTAGCTTAGGATTCATTTGCTATGAAGATTATGGATGCCATTATTAGTCATCGAACAACTGACTACTCAGTTTTTTGAGGTTTTTCCAGACTTTATATATAACACACACACACACACACACACACACAC
>NW_015723409.1:0-290 GCF_001515625.1 Sinocyclocheilus rhinocerous
CAGTCCTGCTCATGCTGAGACAGCACTAACTCTCTCACACCCACATTAGACACACACACACACACACACACACACACATGCAGACCCTCGCAAATCAGCTTCTTTTGCCCCATGCTCTTCCTTTCTCTCTCTTTCAGACACACATAATCACTTCTCTTGATAGTTCATCTCACAGGCCCTGAGCTACCGTTTCGTGTAAGACTCGATTGCTCCCCGAGTGGTTTCACAGCGTGCCGGGCTCTGGCGCTATGAGCTCAGACAGGAAATGCTGCTGGTTGCTTATTTTGGCC
>NW_015723410.1:0-292 GCF_001515625.1 Sinocyclocheilus rhinocerous
TCCTGGAATGTTTTCCTCAAAAATCTTAATTTCTTTTCGACTGAAAAAAAGATAGACATGAACATCTTGGATGACATAGAGGTGAGTAAATTATCAGGATTTTTTTTTATTCTGAAAGTGAACTAATCCTTTAATAAATGTGGAAACGCATCATCGCAGCCTGTAAAAAGGGTCAATTAGCATTAGCAAAGCTACTGGAACACATTTAAAAAACATAGTTTTTATGAAAACAAACGCTGCGTTATCTGGCGTTACAGGCATGATGAAATGAAAATGAGACCAATCGGACCAA
>NW_015723411.1:0-292 GCF_001515625.1 Sinocyclocheilus rhinocerous
TGACAACTAGCATCTGGTTATGGTCGCTATTAAGGTGTTTCTCACCTTATCTAACTGCTTTTATAGTATAATGGTCTATTATTTAACGATAAACATTAACTATAACACGCTTCATAAAATACCACTACTGGCCAGATTTCCGAGAGGTCAACTAATGCGTTAAAATGTCAACAAAAAAAATTTTCTGGCGAGAGTGCTTGAGAAACACTGAATTGAATGGGCTTCAATGCTGGAACTAGACTGTTTACTTTCGCATTCCTCGGTTCCTATGGAAGCCTATGGGAGTATCGCA
>NW_015723412.1:0-292 GCF_001515625.1 Sinocyclocheilus rhinocerous
TTGTGGAATTTGGCTCTTTGGGTTGTTCAACACCAATCTGATCAAGCCTAATTCACTCTGATATCCTACAATTCAGTCTTAACTTTTGTAAAAAAAAAATTTTTAAAAAGGTACATATGTCATTTTTAATTACATAAAATCAACATAAACATGCTGTGTACATTTTAAAATACCTGATGCATACTTTTAAAACAAGTTTTTAAAAGATTTTTGAATTTCTCATCTTGCCATCCCCTTTTTGTCACTGACCCATATACAGGTGCATCTCAATAAATTAGAATGTCGTGGAAAA
>NW_015723413.1:0-292 GCF_001515625.1 Sinocyclocheilus rhinocerous
GGACATTTAAGTCATTTTTATAAATGTGCCTTAGTAAAAAAAAAAACATTACTGGTGTGCATCTTGAAACAAGACAAAAAGGCACTGACATGTTTTAAGATCAATCGATGCAAGTTTCTTTCAGCTGAAACGGCTCAGACTTTTATTTTAGTCTGGGACTAGGTTTAAGCCTTGTCTATGAAACCGGGGGTTAAATTACTAACCGGAAATTTAAAAAAAAAAGTTGTTTAAATTTAAAAACTAGACTTAAAAAATAATAAAAAATTAAAACTGAACTAAAATGAAAACTAAC
>NW_015723414.1:0-292 GCF_001515625.1 Sinocyclocheilus rhinocerous
ATGATTATAGTTTTTCAGGCTTACTGGATTTTTGCGAGTCAATAAATTGACACTTTTTGTCCAGAATTTATTTGAAGTAATGCATTTCAAATGAACGTGTAATCATTTTTTTTTACATTTTTGAACTTAAAAATGCGATCATTATATTACTGAAAATCTTGGGAAAAAATGGTCTCAATTTAACTACTACTAATATGAAAAAGGCCTGGAAAGGCTCTATACTTTTTGCTGGATCATGGCTGTGAGTATTTTCTCCCATTTAGACACAATGGCATCAGAGATGGGGCCTGGC
>NW_015723415.1:0-292 GCF_001515625.1 Sinocyclocheilus rhinocerous
AAAATCCACCCACATATTTGTTTAGAGCTGTTTTGGACTCTTTTTTTGCTTGTAAACAGAGCTTGATCTGTGCAGATTTCTCTTCTGATTCAGACAAGACGACTTTTTCACTGGAGAAAGATGGAGGACTCGTATTTTAGCCGGAAGCAACGGTTTGAGGTTAAAAACGCTTTATGCCAGGTTCACACACACTCCGTTTGCAGTGCGCATGTGCAGAAGCAGCACGGACTTGTTCCGCTTTCACACGGGACGCGTTTACAGTCCGCTACTGATCTGTGGCTGTTTACCACAA
>NW_015723416.1:0-292 GCF_001515625.1 Sinocyclocheilus rhinocerous
AGCAGCTCTGGGGGAGAGGGTGCTAATTACACGGCATGGGACGGTTTATGGCGTATCCTCAGTGACTCGAGGTTAATTTCAGAAACGTGTATATATCTTTTTATGTATTTTCACATTGTGTTTTTAACATTTACATCTTTTATTCAGTTTCTGTGTTCTCCAGGTGTGCCAGTGTATGTGAAGCAGACGTCCAGTGAGGTTTCAGATTTCACAATTATGAAAACAGGACTTTTTTGACCATTCCTCCCTGTTCTCTTCTGACATCTGGACTCGCAGTGAGTGACAGGAAAAC
>NW_015723417.1:0-292 GCF_001515625.1 Sinocyclocheilus rhinocerous
ATTGAGAGAGGGAGGAAGCAGCTGCCGTCTTTAAGTTCTTGTTGCCTTTCTTTTCTGCTTTTTAACTCTCAGCCCCCCCGACTGGACTGGCTTTTGATGGATTCATTAGCGCTCCTCAGGGTTGGGGGGTCTAAACACTGGCAGACAGTAGCATTGAGCAGCACCACTCTTCTGATTAAGAGCTAAATCACGTCTCATTGCTTTCTAATTCTGCATTGCTATTCATCCGTGCAGCTTTCTCGCTCTTGCTTTTTCTGGCTCTTGTATCTGAGAGCCCTCAGAGGTATTGAAT
>NW_015723418.1:0-292 GCF_001515625.1 Sinocyclocheilus rhinocerous
ATAAAAGACATTGTACTTGGTCAACAGTAAGACCCAAGTTGAAAATTAAAACCTAATTGTTATATTTTGGAACTGGAAAATGTTAAAGTATTAAACTGTGGAAGCATATCTGAGTTGGTTAAGTTAGAGTTTATTAAATTTTAAGTGAAGACACATTGGCATATAAATTTTGTTATTTGTTTCTGCTTTGTATCTGGATTTAATCCATTAAAAATCTGCAGGCCTCAACAGTGTGAGCGTTTCACTTGCATTTGTGACTAAATGGAGTGTGAACTGCAAAATACACTGCCCA
>NW_015723419.1:0-292 GCF_001515625.1 Sinocyclocheilus rhinocerous
ATGTCATTATATGTAATGAAAATATATAAATGAAATACATTTTAAGAGGCATTTAAAAAAAAACATTAATATAATACAATAGATTATCTATATCATCTAATGTTTCTTGAAATACTCTTCTAATCTTGTTTGCTATGTCATTGAAAATCCAGGAGTTGAATTTAAAAGGAAGTCATGCTCTGCAAATCTAACAAACTGTTACTTTTTAATATTGCTGTGCAGTGTGCACAAACTTTTCTCACCTTCATTTGCTTGCGCTGTCTCTCTCCCCCAGGTGGCAGTGTTCTTTGGT
>NW_015723420.1:0-292 GCF_001515625.1 Sinocyclocheilus rhinocerous
ACGGAGAACTGGTTTATGTGCAAACACCATGTCGCAGTAATTACAACGGTGTGGTTTGTCCCCACTGTGAAGGTTCAGGTGGTCTAGCAGCGAGCACTTCTGAGTAAAAGTCTTTCCACATATCTTACATTGGAAGGGTTTGATGCCGGCATGGACACGCATGTGCCGGTGCAGGTTTCCTTTCTGGGTAAATGTTTTTCCACACAGGAGGCACATGAACAGCTTGTGCATCTTCAGATGGTTGGCGTAGTTCTCCAGCTGACGGAACACACGAGCACATTTAGGGCACTGG
>NW_015723421.1:0-292 GCF_001515625.1 Sinocyclocheilus rhinocerous
AGAGTGTGAGTGCGTGAGTGTGAGTGCGTAAGTGTGCGAGAGAGTGTGAGTGCGTAGGTGTGCGAGAGTGTGAGTGCATAATTGTCCAAGAAAGTGTGAGTGCGTAAGTGTGCGAGAGTGTGAGTGTGTAAGTGTGCAAGAGAGTGTGAGTGTGAGTGCATAAGTGTGCGAGAGAGTGTGAGTGTGTGAGTACATAAGTGTGCGAGAGAGTGTGAGTGTGCGAGAGTGTGACTGCGTAAGTGTGTTAGAGAGTGTGAGTGCGTGAGTGTGTGAGTGTGTGCGAGACTGAGTG
>NW_015723422.1:0-292 GCF_001515625.1 Sinocyclocheilus rhinocerous
ATGTTTGGCTTCTTTTTCGGTCGCACCCCTCTCATCAAGTTGTCTCCTAAGAAGACGTGGGAGGGCTTTATCGGTGGTTTCTTCTCCACTATTGCGTTTGGAATAATACTGTCCTACGTGATGGCAGGTTACCCCTACTTTGTGTGTCCGGTGGAGTTTAATGATCACTCCAGCAGTTTCATGATGGACTGTGAGCCGTCTGAACTCTTCCAGCTTCAGGATTACGGCCTGCCGTCGGTACTCCAGTCTATTACAGGCCGGACCACAGTGACGCTGTACCCATTCCAGATCC
>NW_015723423.1:0-292 GCF_001515625.1 Sinocyclocheilus rhinocerous
GAATGATAATTAACTGTAATGAGTAATCAAAGGGTCCACCCACTCACTAATGAGGCACATGCAATGTGCAAGGAGGCTAGATTATACATCTCGCCAACGCACACCTCTCTGATGAGGCTGTCGCTGCCTCTAATGGTGGTCCCAGCCCCCCAGAAAGAGACAAAGCAGAGAGCATGGTAGTAATTAGCAAAGCCTAATGATTTCTGAAATGACAAGCCAGGACAATAACAAAATGTCTAGAGAAGATGAAACAACAATACATTTCTTACGGATAGTTCACAAAAAAAAAAAA
>NW_015723424.1:0-292 GCF_001515625.1 Sinocyclocheilus rhinocerous
ACAATGTATTTTTGGCTATTGCTACAAATATGCCCGTGCTACTTAAGACTGGTTTTGTGCTCCAGGGTCACATATAATGATATATTTTTCAAAATTACATAATTATAAATGAATTTCTCAAAAAAGAATAAATAATGATCCCACCAGATCCACTAGATTCATCGTGCTCTGTGCCAAACGAAGGCAGTTCAGGGATGCTGCTGCTGGCAGGAACGGATGGTGCGAACCCTGGGCCGAGGTCAGCGCTGTACATGAGGTCATCAGCGATGCCAGGTAAGTCAGGCAGGTAAGA
>NW_015723425.1:0-292 GCF_001515625.1 Sinocyclocheilus rhinocerous
TGTGTGTGTTTACGTCAGCAGAAGTAAGCTCTGTATAAGCTAGACGTGTGTGTGTGTGTGTGTGCGCAGGTGTCGGCGGCTCTGGCGAGTAACGCAGAGGTTCTGATGGTGGACATCATCGAGGCTCTGGGTCAGTCGTCCACGGGTTTGAGCACGGCTCAGATCAGCGGCGCCGGAGGGAACGTGCTGCTCAACGCGCTCTCCGTGCTCAGACTTGTTCAGGGCTGGAACCTCGATCAGGCCATGATGATCATCCAAACCCTGCTGTCGTCTGGAGTTTACCAGGTACACA
>NW_015723426.1:0-292 GCF_001515625.1 Sinocyclocheilus rhinocerous
AGGTCAAAGTAAATATATACTTTAAACGTATTAAAACAACTTTTTTATCATTTTAATCATGAATAATTAATTGTAGAAATACTTTAAAGTCAGAGTCAGAAATCACCTTCTCAAACTTGTTTAATCAATCTATAATGAGTTCATCTGTATTTACCTGGAATAATTATACTGTAATAAAATACCGGTAAGTTTGCATTCATTTTTGAAACAGTGATCATAATATTTAAGAATTAAATGTATCCACTCTTTTTTTTCAGTGAATGGTAATCGTACAGTTGGGGATCTGAGATTC
>NW_015723427.1:0-292 GCF_001515625.1 Sinocyclocheilus rhinocerous
CTCCCAGCAGTCTAAAGAAAACCTGGACTCAGGTCAAGCCCTTAGAAGTTTAGTAGTGGAAATCCTCACCGCTGCTCTTGACATGTTAAAAAGGCCATTTTCATCTATTGTCCAGAGAAAAACAGGAGGAAAGGACTCTCTGTAGCTGTAAATAACTGTAAACATCCAGGTAATAGAGGCTCTTTTGTGTTTTCTGGCCATGGTTGTTACCTTGTTATCTCTGGCTTTTATGTTAATAATCAGACAGTCACCATCTATGCCAACTGCGTGGGCTACCTTTTTGTATGCGCAA
>NW_015723428.1:0-292 GCF_001515625.1 Sinocyclocheilus rhinocerous
AGTATTTGATGAACCCAGTGAACATTTTTCGGGAATGAGAGAAAGCAGGAGATACAGGGAGAGACCTGCCGAGATGACACCTCTTCCCCCGCACTCCGTTCCATACAACTGGAGAATAGAAGGTATGGAAGCAAAGCCCTCAGCCTCAGCTTATGTTCCTCTTTATGAGAGCACACCAATATCATCCCAGCACACCCCGCCTATGTTAGAAGTTCTTCAGCAGCTGCAGGAGGATAACAGGAAGTTATACCAGACTGTCTTGGATATGCAACGTCAAATGGACAAGAATTAT
>NW_015723429.1:0-292 GCF_001515625.1 Sinocyclocheilus rhinocerous
ATTCATTCATTCATTCATTCATTCATTTGTAAATGTAAATTGGTTTTGTAAGCATTCATTTAAACACTAAACACTATACATTACAGGATGTTTCCTAGTATTATATTCTACTTTAATTAATTAAACGTAATTATCTATGTATGTTCTTCTTCTTCTTCTACTTCTACTTCCGCTCTGGAAGTCTATGGCAGCCCATAGAACTGTATGGTCAAAAGTTGTGATATTTGGCACACAGATAAAGGACAGTTTGAACATTAACCACACCAAATTTGGAGTCTCGGACTTAGACCCT
>NW_015723430.1:0-292 GCF_001515625.1 Sinocyclocheilus rhinocerous
AGGGAGGTTAAACATCCTTTAAAATTTTTTGTAAATTTTTTTGTAAAAAAAAAAAAAAAGCTCTGTTCAAAATCCTAGCAAATGAGTCCAAAACCAAACTTGACGGGATTCAAAACCTTTTAAATGTATCCTCAATTCAAAGTCTGTGCTAAACCGTATAGGTAACAAAATTATGCTAAGATATCTTGGCCAAAAAGCAACATCACATTAATTACTCAGTGCATAACATAATCCCAGTAATATGGAAGCCTGTTTCCGCCACTGAATACAAAATAAAAAGGTTGCAAGTTTA
>NW_015723431.1:0-292 GCF_001515625.1 Sinocyclocheilus rhinocerous
ATATCAACTTGTGGAAAATGGGCATCCTATGACCCCTTTAAGCTTGATTAATGCACCAAAACCAGTTCTTCGTTTTCAGTCAACTTTGATGTTGGGTGGAGAATTGGGAAATAGATATCAGACAAGTAAACTATATACACTGATAAATTATGTATACTTATATAATTAATGAGAATTAATAACTACCACTGAAGATATAATCTGCTTCTGTAGCAACCTTGGAAAGCTATTTAAGGACATGATTCAATTGAGCACAACATAACATCCTATTTACTTCTATTAGGATGCTGCT
>NW_015723432.1:0-292 GCF_001515625.1 Sinocyclocheilus rhinocerous
CAAACTTAAATTCAATTACTATTTATTTTTAACTATAATAATCAAAACTCAAATAAAAAAAATTAAATAATTGTATGCTAACATGTAACAAATTAACTTCTGAATTGTACAATTTCTATTTGTTGCTGAAATATAATCATTTACACAGTGGCTGTCACAACTTGTTTATTTAAAAGATTTATTCAAACATACATTAAAGACTTCACTAACACTAAAGTAAAATATAATGACTACATATAATATTTTGCGAAATGCTCTTCTCTAGACTTTATTTCTCTAGCAAATAACGAGC
>NW_015723433.1:0-292 GCF_001515625.1 Sinocyclocheilus rhinocerous
CAAAGGTCTCAGATCTTTAACTTGGGGGTTTCTTGTAAAATTAAAAGAATAAAGACGGAGACGAATAAAGAGAAATTGTTAAAGAAACAAAAAATATTGTAAAGTAATGCATTTGATCTATTTGCAAATCATTTATTTTAATAGGTTAAATTACTGTCCTAACCGCAACCTATAAACACACGTGTCAAAGCCACACGTTTTACCGTGTTATAGTAGATCTAAGAATGATGAGTGTATTTACTGAAAGGTTATCAGGAAAGTGTATTTTGAATTTAATTAAAGTTCATTAAAT
>NW_015723434.1:0-292 GCF_001515625.1 Sinocyclocheilus rhinocerous
CAACCCAACAATATCTGTGGCATCTGACAACCCGTATAGAGAGGGCGTGCAGAAGCCGCAGATCAAAGCAATGACAGCGAGTTGAGATAAATTGTGCCGCGGCAACGGCGAAACCGGGCCGCGAGACACAAACGCTCTGTTCCGTTTCCCTCTGGAATAGATGACAGATAGATCGTGCGTGTCCTCAAGTGCCAGAAACCTCTAGAACAGAGGTACACACTTCTCACACCGCTCACCTGCCTTGGTCTCTCACACACACTTCAAACAGACGGCTCCTGAAGACAGCAAAGAG
>NW_015723435.1:0-292 GCF_001515625.1 Sinocyclocheilus rhinocerous
GTTGCAAAAAGGTGGAAAATTTCCAGTAAATTTTGGAAACATTCCTGAAATTTTGGAAACTTTCCAGGATTTTTTGGAATATTCCAGAGATTTTTGGGAAAAAAAACCTTTGCAACCCTAGCTTTGACAGGTTTTAGGATGCATATACATGCACATGACATATACGTCCAAAAATGTATTACACATTCATAAACATACATTTGGGCTAGATATATGTTAATATATGAAACTGTTCAAGTTCCTAATTTCATACGTGTTTTTACTTCATATGACAATATTTCATATGGAAACG
>NW_015723436.1:0-292 GCF_001515625.1 Sinocyclocheilus rhinocerous
CAATCCTGCATGCAACAAAAGACAATTGTTAGACATATCTGAAAATCTTAAAGCATTGTTTACTTCATGTTTATTCTATTGTATTTTTGCTATTGCTTGTAATTGTTTATTTGTTAGTAATTTCTTACTGACAGCTGACAATGTTTGATATATATATATATATACAATAAAAAAAAGATTATTTTTTCTCTCTTTTTTTCTAGTTTTGATTACCATCTGATTGTTGTAAGTGATTAATCCAGCAGTCATTTTACATCTGTGATTTGCCATGTTCATAACACACTGATTAGTC
>NW_015723437.1:0-292 GCF_001515625.1 Sinocyclocheilus rhinocerous
AGCCAGGGACAGGAATGCCCTATTAACGTCAGAGCCCATATGACGCGGGCTATTGCTTCATCATGGGCCTGGTCTAAAGGCACATCTATTTGGGATATATGCTTTGCAGCTGGCTGGTCTTCTCAGAACACTTTCGCAAGGTTTTACAAGCTGGATGTGCCGTTCTTGATGTGCTCAAGTGCTTTCGGTGAGTCTATAGCTTCTTATTGCTAGGCTTTTTCAGTCAGGATTTAGACCGTATCATAGTAACTGAGACTGCTCTCATTAGAGTTACAAATGACCTGCTCTTATC
>NW_015723438.1:0-292 GCF_001515625.1 Sinocyclocheilus rhinocerous
CAATGACGGAATCCAACGGCGTGGGTGAAGGTATAATGTGTTTAAGTCTTTTACTTGCGCTTCTGTAAGGTTCACTTAATTTGTTTTGAATTTGACTGAATTTAAATTTTATTGTAGCTCTGTGCTTAGTCTGACTGCAATTTCAAGAGATCATTAAATGTAGACCCAGTATCGCGAGGCCATCGTAGATCTCACGATCACAAACTCACCAGTTCTGAGTTTAGTCAGAGGATGCAGAGAGTGAACTAATACCTTTAAGTCAGCTGTCACATGCTCGCTCATTCAAAAAGTG
>NW_015723439.1:0-292 GCF_001515625.1 Sinocyclocheilus rhinocerous
ACTGTGCGAGAACAAGTGGGTTAACGCTGAACGTGATCCAGTTATAGACGTCCGTTGAGGTCCGCTGCACCAGCACCCCTAACACGCTGTACATATGGCCATACGTAACTTAATGAACAACAACACGCCACATGGAAGGCATGTGATCTGGCCTTTGAAACGAACACCAACTCTAAATCTATTTAATGACACAAGAGATATGAATAATTGCAATAATGTCCTTGCGGTTTCCGTCCCCAGATCCCTCATGATGCATGCTGTTGTCCAAAACGAAGGCACACTCATGGCTTAG
>NW_015723440.1:0-292 GCF_001515625.1 Sinocyclocheilus rhinocerous
ATCAAAGCGACTGGTAAAAAAAGTTAAGAGTGCACTCCAAACGCAAGGCTTGCAGCATTCTTCACATAATTACATTTATTTGGAATTGGAAATATTTTAAGACTACGGATGTAACCAAAAGAAATAAATTACCAACGGATGAACTGAAAAGCAGAAGCAGAGGATAAGCATATAAGTAATACTTACATCACTTTTATGCAATGCACTGTACAATGTACTATTCAAAACTTTGGGGTCAGTAAGACTTTAGAAAGAAATTAATACTTTTATTCAGAGAAAACATTTATAAAAC
>NW_015723441.1:0-292 GCF_001515625.1 Sinocyclocheilus rhinocerous
CACAAGAGTTTCTATCACACAATTCTAACTTTATTTCTTGAAATTGTGAGTTTACATCTGGCAATTCTTTTTTTATTCAGTGGTGGAAACAGACTTCTTTTTTTTGACTAAAGTGTCAGCCTTCAGTAAGGCGTTCCTACGAAACTTTAATTCATTAAATGGTGTCCAAACGTTTGAACTGGTAGTGTATTATCAAAATACCATCCTGTTTTCATCTGATAAAAATCGAGGTCGCTAAAAGCGAGGTCTTAACTGGAGCAGCATCTCGAGCACTGCCATACTGCAATGACAC
>NW_015723442.1:0-292 GCF_001515625.1 Sinocyclocheilus rhinocerous
CAAGTACTGGCTGTGTAGTACATGTGACAACAATGTCCCGTATTCTTCATATGTCTGGGCTATGGGGTAGGGTGGCAAGACGGAAGCCTTTTCTTACGAAGAAAAGCATCCATGCATGGCTAAATTTAGCAAAAACACATTTGAAGTCTCCCAAAAGCATGTGGGAAAATGTGTTATGGTCTGATGAAACCAAGGTTGCACTTTTTGGCCATAATTGGCGCAAAAACAACACTGCACATCACCAAAAGAACACCATACCCACAGTGAAGCATGGTGGTGGCAGCATCATGCT
>NW_015723443.1:0-292 GCF_001515625.1 Sinocyclocheilus rhinocerous
CACACAGGTTTTTGGGGTTACTCCATTTTCCCTTTTGAACTTGTCCTTTTTATAAGTTTGAAAATATCTTTTCACATGACAGAGAAATGGCTTTCTACACATTACAAGATTTTAAAAAATATTGTTTTTTTTTATAATTTATCATTTTTTATAGGGTTTTCTTATTTATTTATTAAGTTGTTATTATTTATTTATTTATTTTAATTATTTTAATTTTCCCTCAAAATTTGCTACTCTTTTTTTTTTCTCTCTCACTTATAATGCAGTCTTGAGTTTTCTTAAATATAATGTA
>NW_015723444.1:0-292 GCF_001515625.1 Sinocyclocheilus rhinocerous
AAAAGCCAAATTCAGCCGACACTGCTGGTGAACAGAAGCTGAAAGTGCTAAGTGGGTGTTACTATGACCGCACAGGCTACACACGACTGTCTGAAACCATCAGTCATCCCTGTGGAGCCACCGCTTCACAGACATTTTCTCTTTCTAAAACAACAGTTAGGGGATTTAACAACACAAGCATAATATGTGCTGCATATTTATATTTACTGAAGGGCTTTTCACACTTGATATAGTTAACCCTGGATACTCTTAACCCCATCTTGCTTCACTTTAACACTGCTCATAATTTACC
>NW_015723445.1:0-292 GCF_001515625.1 Sinocyclocheilus rhinocerous
CAAAGTCAGACATCACTTGTTATGATTTTCAAGGGTGTAGAATTTAGTAGAGACGCTGTGACATGATCCTACCGATATCAGCCACTCCCTAACAATAATTTTGATCAAACAATTAAATGTCTGCTGTCTGCCGTTACATCCCCACCAATGCCAAAATCAAACCTTGATTAAGATCACATTCTTCCTTTCAAATTTGCAAAGTGCAAAAGTAAATTGTTAAAGGATATTGATAATTTAAAGGATTGATAATCGCATATGATGCGATTTCAAGTTTTCCTTTCTCTTTGGAGTG
>NW_015723446.1:0-292 GCF_001515625.1 Sinocyclocheilus rhinocerous
CACTGAGGCATGCATCCAGAAACGCTCATCCAAACATCTGTAAAACAAATACATAGTGGTTCTCTTTTGATGTTTCATTAGTTCCTTCAGTTTTATGCAGTAAAGTACCTACATAACTGGTTGTCTAAAGAAAATAATATTTTGTGGCATCAATCTGTTTTGGAAGCTTTACTGAACCTTAGAGTAAAACACTGGTTAGAAAATCAAAAGTACATTATACAAATCAAATACATTGTAAAGATGGTTCAACCTACCAAAAGGCCAAAAACTGAACCAAAGACACAAATTATTA
>NW_015723447.1:0-292 GCF_001515625.1 Sinocyclocheilus rhinocerous
AAGTGAATAAATTGTAGAGGGAAGAAAAACAAACATCTTACCTCAACTGTTAACTACAATTTATTCTATTCAAATACTGGATAAAGCGTCAGCAATGACATTATCCTTACCACGGATGTGCCGTATGTCTAATTCAAAAGTCTGTAAAAACAGACTCCATCGCATCAGACGTTGATTGTTATTTTTCATCCGATTAATGAAAAGTAAGGGATTGTGATCTGTGTAGACGATCAACGGGTACGAAACGGAACCAATATAAACATCAAAATGTTGAAGAGCAAGGACAAGGGCG
>NW_015723448.1:0-292 GCF_001515625.1 Sinocyclocheilus rhinocerous
AGATGATGTTGAGAGTTGTAGACCAGTTTGTTCTTACTAATGATGTTTTGTATCGGAAGCGCATCATTGGAGGGGAGCCTCTATTCCAGCTTGTTCTTCCAAAAGCTTTCAGACCAGTAGCTCTTACAGAACTGCATGATTCAGTTGGCCACCTGGGTATTGAAAGGACTGTAGACCTTGTGCGACAAAGGTTTTATTGGCCCAGAATGGCACTGGATGTAGAGGAGAAGATAAAATCTTGTGAGAGGTGTGTAAGACGCAAAGCAAGGGTAGAGCGAAGTGCCCCTCTTGT
>NW_015723449.1:0-292 GCF_001515625.1 Sinocyclocheilus rhinocerous
TCACTGGATTATTACAATTAATGGCAAAATGAAAGTTTGGAAATGTAAACTGATATTTCTGACACACTACAGCAAAAGATGTAATTTGTAACAGCAAAAGATGTAATGTAGATTGTTGTGGGTGAAAATACTAATGGCCTAAGGCTTTTACACAGTACTGTATATGTGGTTCAAATGTTTCAACAAAAATATTGTGAAATATTATTACACGTTACAAGAATTGGTTTCTGTTTTCATATATTTTGACATGTAATTTAATCCTGTGATGCAAAGCTGAATTTTCAGCATCATT
>NW_015723450.1:0-289 GCF_001515625.1 Sinocyclocheilus rhinocerous
ACAGCAGCACAAACACATTTCCACCACACATGTATGTTTTACTGAAGTAAATGTGGTTTATGCTGATATATCAGTATAACTCGAAGACTCGTGTAAATCATGTGATAATTGATTCACTCTCTGACCAGCGGCACAAAAGAACGAATGCAAATGCCCTGCATGGTGTTTGACTGCATCTGATCAGTGTTCCTGAGCCACACCCGAGTGTTCAGCCGCCTGCTGACATCACGTCAACACCGTGCAGTGCTGTGTGTGTGTGTGTGTGTGTGTGTGTGTGTGAGTGTGTGTG
>NW_015723451.1:0-292 GCF_001515625.1 Sinocyclocheilus rhinocerous
ATCCTATGCCAGAATGCCCGCTTATATAGCCAGAGGGCCCCGCCCGTATTGGCGGGCTCTGGTGGGCTTTGTGGCCATAGGCTTGTGCAGCTCCGCTGACTCGTCACTGGTTTGTTTTTATTTTTACTGCACGAAACAATGGCAAGTTACATTGCATTATTAAAAAAGGCTTCAGTATCGGATTTTCCAAAAAGGTTCAAAGAAAAAGGAAAAAAAAAAAACAATCATGGCAATCATGCATAGACATTAACTGACCATGAACTAAAGAAACCAAGATGTATAAATGCACAAG
>NW_015723452.1:0-292 GCF_001515625.1 Sinocyclocheilus rhinocerous
CAGTTTGTTTTTAATGTAAAAACAGCCACCCTTTCACCAAACAAATGGTTAGCAAATATGGCAGCTGATAAGTTGAACCTTTTCTGAATGTCAGCCCTTTAAACAGACAGAATCACTGAGTTCTTTTCACCTGTGCGATTGCAGTTACCTCAAAAAATAGAGTCCTGACTTGAATGTCAGCTGCTGCCGTTACTTTACGGCACATGCAGGTGAAATGTATTCCATTAAAATGTAACTGGCTCCCATCAGGCCAACATTTATTTGGACTTGATTTGTTAAAAAAAAAAAAAAA
>NW_015723453.1:0-292 GCF_001515625.1 Sinocyclocheilus rhinocerous
CCAAACCAGACAGTTATTGAAGTGCACAGGACAGACTCAATGACGACTGAGTAGAACTGTGTGAGCAGCTCCTATGGCAGGTTGAACTTCCTCAGCTGGAGAAGGAAGTACAACCATTCTTAGGCCTTTTTAATAATGGAGTCAATGTGATTGTCCCACTTCAGGTCCTGAGATATGGTGGTGCCCAGGAACCCGAATGACTCTACTGCAGCCCCAGTGCTGTTCATGATGGTGAGTGGGGCTAGTGCTAGTCTCAGCCTCAGACGTCACGCCCACGGAACGTTGGCTAAAC
>NW_015723454.1:0-292 GCF_001515625.1 Sinocyclocheilus rhinocerous
ATAAAATAAAATAAAATAAAATAAAATAAAATAAAATAAACAAAATTACAGTAGCCTACATGCAAAGTTTACGAAGAAAAATAATAAAACTTAAACTATCATTAAAATGAAAACTATATATTCTAATTATTAATAATAAATTGTCAAATAATAATAAAATAACACTGTGTAGATAGTATTTCGGGGGGGGAATCTCCTTTTGTTTTGTTTTTTGTTTTGTTTTTTTACAATACAATACAAAAATCACATGCACATCTAAAGACCCCTCTGTCAAGCTCCTGAAGTTTGCAGA
>NW_015723455.1:0-292 GCF_001515625.1 Sinocyclocheilus rhinocerous
CCACAATGTCAACCAAATTAAAACCGGTTCAAAGATGGTAGGACATCTTGAAGGGTTATTTATCTTACTGTAAGAACCCCTTAATGCTGGCCAAGAATGGTTTCTAACCCTAGTCATGTGTTGTATAATTAATTTGTGCTTCTACATCAAATTGTCAATACAAGGTCCTAAGATTGAATTGAGTGATTTTAAGATACTTTTCTACACCAGGCTGTCCTAGAACTGAATAGGGTACACGTGTTTTTATAAAAAAGAAACCCAGAAGTTTAATTGTATGGTCTGTCTATTGTGA
>NW_015723456.1:0-292 GCF_001515625.1 Sinocyclocheilus rhinocerous
CCCAGCAGTGGCCCCACTGCGCCTGTTAGTTTTGGGGGCTTCGGTTTGGGCCCCGTGGCCCCTGTGCTCAGTTTTGGCAGTAGCCTCAGTGGAGCAGGTAGATGAGTGCGAGAGGTCAAAGGTCATGTCACATCACGCGCTCATTTGTGTGTGTGTTTAGCGTGTCAGTGATGCTCTGGTCATGTGATCAAACCTGCTTTGTCCATCACGCATGTTCAGCATGTCCATCTCTGTTCTGTGTCCACGTCTGTCCTGTCTTCCTCTCATGTGTGTGTGTGTGTGCTGCAGGTGC
>NW_015723457.1:0-292 GCF_001515625.1 Sinocyclocheilus rhinocerous
GTAAATCCAGAATTCTTAATGAGTTGCAAAATTTGCAAGAATTCTAAAAAAAATATATATTTAAACTCAGAATTCTTATAAAAGGTAAGATGTAAACTCAGAATTCTTAAAAAAGTAAGATTTAAACTCAGAATTCTAAAAAAAAACAGCAAGATGTAAACACAAAATTCTGCAAGATGTAAACTCGGAATTGTTAAAAACAACTGACTTAGAGTTCTTTAAAATAATTTGCAAGATGTAAATTCAGAATTCTTAATAAATTGCAAGATTTGCAAGAATTCTTAAAAAATTT
>NW_015723458.1:0-292 GCF_001515625.1 Sinocyclocheilus rhinocerous
ACCACCGTCTCTTATCTGTCCGTCACAAGAACATCTGCTCGACAGAAAAGTGTGTGTGTTTCTCTCGCTCACTCGTTCTCTGACCTCAACACTATTGTTTTAAATAACTAAATGATGTCTTAAGCAACCTTGGACTATGTCAGGCTCTCAAAGCATGACCGAAAATCGCTTCGGTTTCATCCTGGCTGTTCACACTGAAGTCGCATTATGAAAAATCTGATGCGTATCCAGTTTATTTCCACATGTGAAATAGGCTTGCCGCGATAGACGGTGTTGACGGTGATACCGGTGT
>NW_015723459.1:0-292 GCF_001515625.1 Sinocyclocheilus rhinocerous
GTTTGCTCTGAGGGCCGTGCTGGGCGTTTCAACGGCCGTTTTCATCTGTTTAATGATATACAGAACAGAACGTTTCTCTCATTGTACTATACATGTCCTGTTATTACATTGTTGTGCCAATATTATGAATTATATACGTTTTTCAGACAAGCTTTTCATTGCCCTGCCCAATGGAGTCGTTAGCTGCGGAGCTAACTTTAACCTATATTCACGGCTAGATTATAAATTAAACATGCGCGGATAGAGGATAGTGTGAAAGATTCATTTAAATCTATGTGACTGCGTAGGGACA
>NW_015723460.1:0-292 GCF_001515625.1 Sinocyclocheilus rhinocerous
CCGCTATGATCTCTCAGGCTGGTTCGGTCAGGTCCAGAACAACCCCTCTGTCCTTAACGCCAGTTCCCTCCTGCAGAACTCCTCAATGTAAGAGAATACAGATGATCACAGACGTTTGCACTGCTGTAGATGACCTCTAGTAGATAATATTCTGAATATTGAACTTTGCCAATTAAATTTTAAATAAATTGTTATTTGGAAAGTTATTAATCGTTTACTATCCATTAGTATTACTAAAATATTCATTATAATATTAAATATAAATATAATATAATATAAAAATTTTCATGAA
>NW_015723461.1:0-292 GCF_001515625.1 Sinocyclocheilus rhinocerous
CTAACTATGTGTGTTGTATTATGATTATATTTAGTGTTGCACAAAAGTCTCAACTTAGACTCTGAAAGAAGCCTATACTAAGCCATGAACTGAGTTCCAGTGTTCAGTTACTATGGAAACTTGATGTCTGAAGTCACTTATGGACGTAATGATGATGCATATGAGAAATCCCCCTCAACAGGGCAGGAGACAAGAAGATGAACAATACAAGCCAATGTACGTAGAGTATAGAAAACATTCTGCTGCATCTAAATACACACACTATTTGTGCAGCAGCAGCATCGCAGATCTA
>NW_015723462.1:0-292 GCF_001515625.1 Sinocyclocheilus rhinocerous
CTCTTTGACCGAGAGAGGAATATACACTGTACTTAATATAACGCACTGCAGTTCTCTAGGCAAATAAAATGGTCTGCACTTCAGAGTAATATACTCCACGTTTTCAGAACATGACCGTGATATTACTGTGTAATCGGTGCTCCAGGATTGTTTGATGAGGATAGCTGTTCCTCCCCCGCAAGTTTTACAGCATTCCATAGCACTGCGGTCGACTCTGTAAACAGCATAGCCTGCCGGTGTTATGGTTTTGTCGGGGGTCCTCTGCCCGAGCCATGGGGGTGGGGCTGGCGCC
>NW_015723463.1:0-292 GCF_001515625.1 Sinocyclocheilus rhinocerous
GGCAATGACTGCGGACACCACCGCGGCGGCGGATCCCATCTCCTCCCCGGCCATGGCGCCTCCCGCGCCGCCTGCGCTACTGAATTGCTGCCCTCTAGCATAGCCGTCGAAGCTCTGGAGCTGATGGGTGCTGCTGATCAGCGCTTCAACCGCGTCCTCGGGACTGAAGCCCAACGCCTCCGGGTTGAGCTGCTGCTGATAGCCGGTCATCCAGTAGAAATCCTCCAGGTGCGCCTTCTGCTCGCTACCGGAGCCAGGGCTGGGCGCCGAGAAGCTTGGGGAAGGGGGAACC
>NW_015723464.1:0-292 GCF_001515625.1 Sinocyclocheilus rhinocerous
AACCTGTTCTTGTGGCGGTAGCCTGTAGTGACGTAAGTGCTACTCGGGATGTTGAGGATGAGGGGTTAGAGTTTCGACATGCTTATCAACAGTGTGCAAAGCTCAGAAATTCTGAAATGTTGGGTCATTTAGATTCATGTATATCTCATCTAACTGAACCGCAAAAATGTGATGTTAAGCAGCTGATTGATGATTTTCTCTGTCTTTTTAATGATGTTCCTTCTCGCACTACAGTGTTACACCATGATATTAATGTAAGTGATGCTGTCCCAATTAAACAACATGCCTATCG
>NW_015723465.1:0-292 GCF_001515625.1 Sinocyclocheilus rhinocerous
CTTTCTTTATTCTGTGGAAGATCAAAGAGGATATTATGAAAAATGAAAAATTATTATATAAAAATGTAAAATTATTTTATCCATCAGTGAAGGTGAAATCAGGTCGATATCTCTGGCTGTTTAATTCTGCTTGTTTTTTTTTTTATCACTTCACATATTCAGTATACGTTCAGCCATATACTGTATGTACACCGATCAAACAGATCAATAATACAGTGATATTTCACAGAATCAATATAAAACAGGAAGAGTTTTAAAACCTACAGCCAGAGTTATATATTAAGTTTGAGAT
>NW_015723466.1:0-289 GCF_001515625.1 Sinocyclocheilus rhinocerous
CGCACCCCAGGATGGGAGACCAGCAAAGACCAGTAAACTCACTTAATGTGTGTGTGTGTGTGTGTGTGTGTGTGTGTTTTTAGAAGTAAATAAAGACATATTTAGTTGTTCTGTGAATCATTTTTTCTCAAAAGAACATCTTGATGACTTAATAAGCTAATCATAATGGTTGGTTTTACCTGTTTTTTAATTAATTAATTAATTTCTGGCTTAAGCTCTAAAACTAGCAAAAAACAGCCTGACCAAGCTTAAACTGCTTTCTTTCTTTCTTTCTTTCTTTCTTTCTTTC
>NW_015723467.1:0-292 GCF_001515625.1 Sinocyclocheilus rhinocerous
CATTAAGTGGTTCAAGTCATTATGTCACTGCCTTTTATAAATACCAATAGGTTTATCAGTGACTGAAATAGTCAATATATACAGTATGTAGATTTATTTTCCCACCAGTTAAGTATTACTTTTGAAGTAAGTCGAAACAATTTATTTGTATACCACTTTTCACAATACACATAATTTCAAAGAAGCTTTACAGAGTTTCATGATGTTAATACCTAACTGTCCACATTTAGCAGTTTAGAACTGGACGATAGTATACAGGTGCATCTCAATAAATTAGAATGTCGTGGAAAAG
>NW_015723468.1:0-292 GCF_001515625.1 Sinocyclocheilus rhinocerous
CTTTTAAAAATAGTACAGTGTATATATATATATATATATATGCAAACATGCAAAAAATGAAGTGTCCTGCACTTTCGGTACTACACCGTGACAATTTACCTTTAAAATAATAATGCTTCAAACGGAGGTCATTTTCTCTTACAGTCTTCATCAATATATTTTTTTTACATTTACACTACTGTTAAAAAAAAATATATTTTTTATAAAAATACTTTTATTCAGCAAAGACTGACTGTGAATCCTGAAAAATAAAATGTATCACCAATATTGTTCAGCACAACTGTTTTCAACA
>NW_015723469.1:0-292 GCF_001515625.1 Sinocyclocheilus rhinocerous
CTTGTACTTTTTGCCTTGTACCTGTGATGGAACTAAATAAAAAAAAGTTACACTAGGCCTACATGCTACACATAGAACTGACTACATTTAAACTACTTTATAACTTTAATGTGTGATATATTAGAAATTGTTATATTTAATGTCTTCAGATGTCCATTTATTAAAAATACCTTCAAAAAGGGTATAAAAGGATTAAATTGCCCTTTATTTTCTTTGTTGTTTGCTGAGGAGATAAAATAGCTCATTTGTGTCAGCTTCTACCTCATTAGCAGCACATATATCATAATGCACA
>NW_015723470.1:0-292 GCF_001515625.1 Sinocyclocheilus rhinocerous
CTTTTATTTTGGATGCGATTAATCGCTTGACAGCACTATTAAAATATTTCTTAAAATTAATGTTTTGTTTTACATAATTTTAATTCTTTAAAATTAAAACAGGATAATATAGCTACATTTATGAATTGTGATCCACCCATCACATCCCTATTTACAGAACTCAAATTTTTTTTTAAAAATAATACATTAAAAAAAAAAGTGTCAAATGTCATTTTAAATAACTCAATGAAGCAGATAATCAGGCCTTTAATTCTAGCACAATGTTCATTCACTGAAACTGTGAAACCCACCT
>NW_015723471.1:0-292 GCF_001515625.1 Sinocyclocheilus rhinocerous
TGATTGGGCCTCCGCTCCCACTACCGACTGTGTCTGAATCCATTTGGGATGAAAAGGTTCTGTTGGGTGCTTCAAGTATCAGTGCTGTTTTATTGTGTCTGCTACACTCAGGTACTGAGAATAGATGCAGTGAGTGTGTATATGTGTGTATGCTCAAGTGTCTATTCATATATGTGCTGAAGGGGCGCATGGGCCTCCCAAAACGGTTACAGAGTTGAGCTGAACATCAAAATGTATTTTTCAACTTAACATTAAGGCATGCACAGTACCCTTTAATTCAGTGTATTTTGAC
>NW_015723472.1:0-292 GCF_001515625.1 Sinocyclocheilus rhinocerous
CTGCCACGTCCCACACCCGCACACAGGGCATGTGCCCGCTCTGCCAAGCAACAGGGAAAGAGACAGTGAACAAATTATTGATAATAACAATGCACAAAATCATCAGAATAAATGTGGGAGACCCCACACCCAGATACAGTATGTCTACACTACTATACAACATACATATCTTTCTCGATGTCTTTGGTGTATCTGGGACTGCCCTAGATTGGTTTAGGTCATATTTTACGGGTCGCAGTCAATTTGTTTTTATGGATGGTTTCAGATCTGATGTGGATCCTGTTTGTACTGG
>NW_015723473.1:0-292 GCF_001515625.1 Sinocyclocheilus rhinocerous
CTTGGTGAGCAGAAGAGACTTCTTTCAGAAACATTTAAAAATCATAATGTTTCCAAACCTCAAGTACTGTGTATTCTACAAAAAATCTCTCTCTTTATGGGATAAAAATGACAAGTACTTAGATACATTCAACCTGGCCCGCAGATTCAAGAATATCTGAATGCAGGAATTAATGAATAAGTAAGAAAGACTGCTGTGCACCTTGACAATGTAATTGACGTTGAGCACCACCTCGGCCCACCTGGCTGCATCCGAATGCTCTTTTAAAGCTTTTTCCTCCTCATCCAACAGA
>NW_015723474.1:0-292 GCF_001515625.1 Sinocyclocheilus rhinocerous
AAAGCACACATGAGGTCTCACACCATGAATACTCTGGTGCACTTTCAAAGAGTTCAGATGTGCAAAACTGTTTCCACAAAAAGAACAAATGTGAGGATTCACACCAGTGTGAATTTTAAGGTGATCTCTTAAGTATCTTGCCAAAACAAAAGTTTTATCACACTGATCACAGCTGAATGATCTCACTCCAGTGTGAGAGAGCTGATGATCTTTGAGAGAGCTATTGTATGTGAAACTCTTTCCACACTGAGTGCATGTAAATGGTTTTTCTCCAGTGTGAATTTTCATGTGC
>NW_015723475.1:0-292 GCF_001515625.1 Sinocyclocheilus rhinocerous
CATTTCTGAGAGTCTTTGATCTAAAATCAGTGAGTATGCATAATGTTGTAGTAGGCCTAAATGCTATTGGCCAGACTCACTGAATGTGAGCCACAACATTTGGAATGTGGGACCTTGGTGAATCACGGTATTTTATTTCTAATCGGGTACTGTACATGTGTAAAGAGGTAACTGAGTACGGCACTTGTGTACTGTGTACATATGAAGGCAGTGCTTGAACTGCCGGTACCATTTACGTGAATAACTGTTTCACAGCTTTGAACAGCTTGCAGCATTAAAACAAAAGAACAGT
>NW_015723476.1:0-292 GCF_001515625.1 Sinocyclocheilus rhinocerous
GTTGACACACTACAACCCACAGTTACCAATCAGACTGGCCTGTGATGCATCACCATACGGTGTTGGCGCTGTCATCTCGCACATCCTCCCGGACGGACAGGAAAAACCAATTGCCTTTGCCTCAAGAACACTGAGTAAAGCAGAGCAAAATTATGCTCAAATTGAAAGAGAGGCACTTGGTATTATTTTTGGTGTACAGAAATTTTACCAATATCTGTATGGGCGGAAGTTTACTTTGTTTACAGATCACCGGCCGTTGACAACCATCTTTAGTCCAACAAAAGCCATTCCA
>NW_015723477.1:0-292 GCF_001515625.1 Sinocyclocheilus rhinocerous
CGCCGTAGGGTTATAAAGGTCGACGACACACACACACACACACACTCTTTCTCCCCGGACTGTGATGTATTTGCAGGAAGAACCAGTCATAATGTATCCTGAAGAGCTGGCCTGTGAGGACTTTGGCTTATTAGTCGTGTCTGTTTATCTCTGGTATTCTCCAGAACCGTCATTTGTGTAAAGATTATACTTGACGGAAAACACAAACTGAACCGGCGAATGACAGATGTTCAGAATTCCAGAAAATCACACAGTGTTGAAATAACACAAAAGAGCAAATGCTTTCATGAAC
>NW_015723478.1:0-292 GCF_001515625.1 Sinocyclocheilus rhinocerous
CTTAGTGGTAAGATAAAATGTTTTGTGAATACGGGCCCAGGGGTGTTAAATACTCCATAGTGTAAAACTTGAACAACAATAGCAAGTGTAACACTCGCAGTGCAATTTTTCTACACTGTAAGGTGCTATATTAACACTGGAAATTCAACACTACGTACAGTGTACTTTTTACACTAGATAGATTGAGACCATATGATCTTTAGTAGTGTTAAAATTTACACTTTAAGTGTTAAATTGACACCGTGTTTTGGAATAGAGAGAAGTCTTAAAGGGGTCATATGATGCGATTTAA
>NW_015723479.1:0-292 GCF_001515625.1 Sinocyclocheilus rhinocerous
AGTTATGGCTGAAATCTCGAGTCCCTTGGACGGCGTGGACTTCGGGCCGTTTGCGCATCGTGGTATCCCGTGGCTGCATCGAAGCTCTGAGGCCATGGCGCAAATATCTCTTCAGCTGGGGGGTTCCCCTGGGCTTGGTGACATCACGTGTCATGGTCACGATGGACGCATCGACTCGCGGATGGGGAGCAGTGTGCGAGGGCATGCCAGCTTCAGGGCTGTGGTCAGAACCTCAGAGCCGGTGGCGCATAAACCACTTGGAGCTGGAAGCAGTGTTCTTAGCTCTAAAGGA
>NW_015723480.1:0-292 GCF_001515625.1 Sinocyclocheilus rhinocerous
TTCTCCTCTCCCTCCCTTTTAGAGATGACAGTGCCATGGTAGTCGCAGATGATGTCGTTTTTGGAAAAAGGCATAGTTGTGATCACTCCTGTGGAGATAAGAGCAGACACTGGAGATATGGTATTTTCAGGCAAGAAAATGTCATTACCTTTGTGCAGAGACCCTTATTTGTGTTTACATTCAGAACCCGCTTTTACTATTAAGTACCTTTGCCTTTTATTTCAAACTGCTTGATAGCCAGCCCTTTCCACTTCTGATCTATGATAGACTTGATGATGGACATGTCATTTTC
>NW_015723481.1:0-292 GCF_001515625.1 Sinocyclocheilus rhinocerous
CATCTTGGGATGACAAAGCCCCATAATGCCTACCCCAAGTCACGGACAGTCTCTAACCAAGTGTCAGTCTGTTCATGTGATGTGCCCAACTCTGATAGCTCAGAAACCAGTCTCCTTAAGAAACAAATTGGGGAAATCCAAGATCAAGTTACTGCCTTAAAGCAGTCTCCTGATCAGAAGAGTCCAAAGAGTAATTCTGAAAGGGCTGAGTTGACCGCTTTAAAGAAGATGGTGGAAGAATTATGCACCCAAGTAGCCGTAGTGAAAGCATCGGTCACCCAGGGACTGAAAC
>NW_015723482.1:0-292 GCF_001515625.1 Sinocyclocheilus rhinocerous
TAACTTTAATATGAATTCCTGTCATTTGTATCTTTTCAGGAACTCAGTCCTACAGATGCCAATTAGAGACCATCTTACATAAACGATTAATGGATTTGTTTGGTTGGGGATCAGTTTTTGATCAGTTTTCTGTCTTTTAAACAAAAAATTAGAAAGATGTTTTTGGACAGCAAAAAAAAAAACATTTTACGTCCTTCTTTTTGTATGTTTCATGAATGACGAAACTTACAAAAAGCAATGCTGTGCCACAATGCAGGACAATAATGACTGTATATAACTTTGACTCTTTAGA
>NW_015723483.1:0-292 GCF_001515625.1 Sinocyclocheilus rhinocerous
TAACTGGAGTAACCCTGCTTTTAAACATGACTTAAACAACTTATATGTAACTCCCGGAAAACTGATTTTGTAAATTTTACGAGTGCATTCCAGTTTTGTTTGCAAAATTCATCAGAAAATCAGTTGCAGTCCATGCTTGTGCCAGTATGACACAATCTCCATCACTATGCATTGATTGTGGCTCTGGAAGCTTCTTACATGAAATGATCCCTCCATCAACCCTGTTTCACCTGCAGATTCATATTCGCATGCAATACTGTGACCTCAATAAAAAACATGCCAACAGTAGACT
>NW_015723484.1:0-292 GCF_001515625.1 Sinocyclocheilus rhinocerous
TAATATAATATAACCCTAATATATACATATATTTTTGCTCAAAATTATATTCATAATGACTGTTGTCATTTGAGAAATTATTTTTTTGCATTTTAGGTAGTGCACTTTCACCAATAAGCACAAATCAATAGAATGTCGACACATACACATGGTTTATTTTCTATTGTACTGATTACTTATTATATAAATTAACATCAAAGACTTATGCACTCTCTCTGTCTACATTATGAAAACAACCATGAAATTTCTAATAGTAATTCCAATAATTCCAAATTGCAATAATGTTTCTCTA
>NW_015723485.1:0-292 GCF_001515625.1 Sinocyclocheilus rhinocerous
TACTGGTAGGTGAAAACATCATGGAGTATGCCAACCGGTTCTGACAGTGTAGTACACTAATATTTTAAGTCTCCATCTTTGCATACTGCTTTTGTTTTAGGGAATGAAAATGGTCTACTGTATCCCACAATGCAATGTGCTTGTTTTGTACTCGGAAAGGTTATTAACTTTGAGTCATTGTTTAATTGGACTACTATAAATAAAGACCTTTTCACACAAAATTGGATTTAACATTCAAATTAACTTAAAAAGATATTTATTTCAAAAATGAAACCTAGACATGGCTCACTGA
>NW_015723486.1:0-292 GCF_001515625.1 Sinocyclocheilus rhinocerous
ATGCTATAGGCCTAATATAAAATAACAAATAACTTACATAAAGTTAAAATATAAAAAAACTGAAAATCTGTGGAACCAAATAAATAAGAAACAGAACGTTTATTAGCAAAACTAATAAAAAAAGCTCGGAGGCACGGCATATGTAAAAAAATAAATAAACAAACAAATTACACCGTTTAAATAAAGTAAAAATCAGCAAACACCAAATAAATAAGAAACTAATTGAATGTTAGAAAAAAAGAACTTTCAAAATCACCTTTGATAAATGGCAAAAGTCAACAGGCTTTTCAAA
>NW_015723487.1:0-292 GCF_001515625.1 Sinocyclocheilus rhinocerous
TAATTTGTCATTATATTCTTTTAATGGATCTTTCAATCACACAATACACAAGCTAGAATGTAAATAGATGTATTTAGTTTTCTGTAGCAGTACAGATTCTCCAAAACAAATATTAGTGTAATCTTCACCGTTACATTCATAAAAATAATCATGAAGCATTTCAGCTGTTGTATTCCCAGACAAAGAGCATGAAAGCATGAAATAACAGACGCTGCTGTTTATGGGTGTTTTGTATCAGACCCTGGGAAACAAACAAAACACAAAATTATTTCTATGGGTGCCAGTTTCATTC
>NW_015723488.1:0-292 GCF_001515625.1 Sinocyclocheilus rhinocerous
GTTATATGAAGATTAAATTTAAACTTTAAATTTTCTAATGCCTTTAAAAAAATTTTTTTTTATTGTTTTACCCTTGTCCAAGATCCATACTTTAAATCATAAAATGTGAAATAAATATAAATAATTAAATATGTAAAACCATAATAATCTAAATCAACATGATGGTTAGCCTAGATTTTATAGCCTACTTACAGATTTTGTACATACCTGTAATCATATGACTAGAAATAACCCATAAAAAAATTCAAAAAAATCGCTTAACAGAGGATGGATTTCCTTTTAGGTCCTCCCA
>NW_015723489.1:0-292 GCF_001515625.1 Sinocyclocheilus rhinocerous
CTGTGGGTTATAGGAATACTAACATTGCATCGCACTCAAATAACTGTGGATTAAAACGTCATCTCATCACTCATCTATTCTCGTACTTCAACTGTATATGGAACGATAAGTTTATTTCAAATCATTATCTGAGTTAAAAGACAAAGTGCATTTAAATTGATTATGATTTATTTGTTGGTTTTTGCACCTGTATGTATATATACACTTATGGGAAGTATAAGTTAGGATACAAAGATAATTTGTGTTGTGAAGAGTACAGGTGCATCTCAATAAATTAGAATGTCGTGGAAAA
>NW_015723490.1:0-292 GCF_001515625.1 Sinocyclocheilus rhinocerous
TAATTAGTCATAAATATTTCCCTTTTGAGCTGATTTACTACACCACATATGCTGCAGAGCTTCTTTCCCACTAAGAGAAAGTTGGTTAATGCAATGTTAAGAGCAAAGATTGCCCACATCAAGGATATTTTAACTTATGAAATGAAATCTTATTTGCAATGCAGACAAAGCCTTTTTTAGTGTGTTAGAAGTACTAGGCACAGCAAGTCTTGTTAGAGTTTAAATGCACAGCCTGCTTACTTTAGCCCTTCTATGAGCACTAATGCTGTGTTAGAGCTTCTGAGCAAATGAA
>NW_015723491.1:0-292 GCF_001515625.1 Sinocyclocheilus rhinocerous
TATATATATATATAACTATAGTTTGATTACAAGAACAAGAATAGGGCCCTTAAGAGTTATGCTGTGCTGCAGGATGTGTTCTGAAGTTCTCATTTCCTCACCTGCTTAAAGTGTGGCTCATGAGAGGTCTCACTGTCCCTCAACCAATGTTTGACTTTCTGGCACACTTTCACACACACAGACATGAAGGCTTGCAAGAGTTGACATCTGGCTGTGATATTAAATGTGTCTGTGAGTTGAGATCATCTGAATGCACCAGTCCATATGGCACAACCAGAGAAAGAGAAAGTAA
>NW_015723492.1:0-292 GCF_001515625.1 Sinocyclocheilus rhinocerous
CTCTCTTCGCTTCACCCCGACCAGCCCCCTCCCCCCCACTCTCACACACACACACACACACACACATGCGTACCTGAGCTGACGGTGGGCTGCGCTGCTGGAGGGGCTTTTCGCCACAACTTTTCTGAAGGTGCTCGCTCGTGGTTTTGGGGGGAGAGGCGAGTGTCCGGCGTCTCCTCTTTCCTTCTTCTCTTCCTCCTGGAATGCTAAAACTGGGCTGATGGACATTTCCGAACTTTGCATCCCTGATCCTCTCAGCTATCATAACCAGTAGGTGCATCTTCCTCTTTCA
>NW_015723493.1:0-291 GCF_001515625.1 Sinocyclocheilus rhinocerous
TAATGTTCTTTTTAGCAGCATCATATGACCCCTTTAAAAATACAGATGCAGTGTGATCAGATTATCGCACTTCTCAACGCTTGTAATTTCTCACAATTTACACATTGGTTCTATCTGCCTTCGCCGGACCTTTGAGTGATTAAAGCTCGACATGGATGTTATCAGTCAAACAAGAAACAAATGGGTGTTTAAAAAAAGAAAGGTCCCAAATGCTCTTCTGAAATGGGGTGGAATTGGAATCGACTGAATTCAAGTGGCAAGGGATTTAGCAAATTGGGCCAATTAGCCATG
>NW_015723494.1:0-292 GCF_001515625.1 Sinocyclocheilus rhinocerous
TATATATATATATATATATATAAATGATCGATAATAATGATTGACGTGTGTACATTCACAGTAGTCAAGGTATGAGGAAAATATATTATTACTTTTTACTTGATGGTTGAGTCATTAAATGTAAACTGGTCTGTTGCTCACAAGCAAATCGTATAACATCAGAAAACCTTCGAATATAGAAATGTGGAATAATTTGAATTAATAACTTTATGAGATTATACTTTTTGGAACTTTCTTTGTATGGAAAGGAGCAGCTTGGACATTCATTAAAACATCTGTTCCACAAAAAAAA
>NW_015723495.1:0-292 GCF_001515625.1 Sinocyclocheilus rhinocerous
TGTAATGTGAGTTTTGTAGGCCTATAAAGGTTTATGCAATAATAAGCATTATGATCAAGAAGTAAAATAATTATATTTACCTGAACTAATTTTTTTATCTTTGGCGATATTTTAATAGTAGTTATATGTTCGCGAAAGCTGCACGTAAGCCTAATAGACTAGCAGACACGCAAATATTACTACACCACCCTGCTTCATAATTATTAATGAAAAACGAGGGTTTTAATAAACGTAATTGTGTTACTTGTAATGTGAGGAATCCCCCAGGGTTTATCTGGACCTCATTATTTGA
>NW_015723496.1:0-292 GCF_001515625.1 Sinocyclocheilus rhinocerous
GCATTTTTTCAGGATTCCTTTTGTTTTTAAAATCCTTTAAAAAAAATTATTTAATAGAAATAGAAATCGTAGAAAGACATTATAAATGTCTTTACTGTAACTTTTGATCAATTAAATGCGTCCCTGGTGATTAACAGCTTGTGTGTGTTTGTATATGTATATATATTTAGTCTCAGAGATGCTTTTGTCTGAATTTCTTTGGTGTTGAACCTGAGGAATTATTTGAATGATGAATTATCAGGGAATATTTGGCAGATTATCAGCATTGCTCGTGGCATACTGCATTGTAAAA
>NW_015723497.1:0-292 GCF_001515625.1 Sinocyclocheilus rhinocerous
TATTTTATTTATTTATTTTTTTTTAAATAAAATTTTCATGATTTGATTCTGTTTCGAATCGATATGGATTATTTAGGATATACATCATACAGGTACAGTACATGGCAAATTTTCTCAAAAAATCTATGAGAGTCGGTACGCTACTACAACATTGAAGATTAAAATTAACTGATTTGTATACAAACACTTCAATTACACTCAGTGAAGTTTTTATAATAAAGTTATAACTTTGCAAGAACATATAGGCCTAATTATATTTCTACAATTCGTTTTTTTTTTTTTATCTTGGCCA
>NW_015723498.1:0-292 GCF_001515625.1 Sinocyclocheilus rhinocerous
TATGAATGTATAAGAGAAAGTTTAAGGGTGTTTCCTCAACTTTAGCCACTTATGTCTTGGGTTGATTTTTACTAAAATGTACCCCCCTCCCCAGTTTTGTTAAATGATGGTCACATTTAAAAGTCTCTCGGAAACTTTTTACTGTGACTTCATCATGTATTTTGTTACTGTATTTTGATATATATTATAAAATGCCTTTTATACAATTTCTTTTTTATTCTAATTTCAGATCTTCATTCTTAAATTGGAAGAGAACAGCGTGTGCTCTTAAGATTAAATATGTGACCTGTCA
>NW_015723499.1:0-292 GCF_001515625.1 Sinocyclocheilus rhinocerous
TATGGCATTGGTCTCCTGTCAGAAAGAAATGAATTGCTCCTCATATTTTGAGTATATCGACAGTATTATTTGTTGGTTTGATATTTTAATATTTAAAAGACAAAAGAGCTATGCCTGAGGAATCAAACAAGAGTAGTAGATTCAAGCTCTGAATACAAACCAGTCATTGTAAAAGGAAAAACTGTAGAGCAGGTCTCGAATTTTAAATATTTAGGAACAGTCATCGATTATAAACTTAACCTTGAAAATAACGTAGAGTCCATCTATAAGAAGGCAAGACAACGGCTTGGTC
>NW_015723500.1:0-292 GCF_001515625.1 Sinocyclocheilus rhinocerous
TAGATGCTGGCTGTCAGAGGGGAATAGGATTACAAAGAGCCAAAAAGGAGAGAAGATTGCTTAGTAGAAGAAGATTGCAGTGCCCTCATCATTCCCAGCGCCCAATAATTGTATGAAATCGCCAGCTGACGAAAAATATATGTTAACCATTGATTGTGGATGTGAAGCGGCTGCCTCCAGGGGTTTGTTTTATGTAATTTTACTTCTACAGCACAGTCTAATTCAGATTTAATCACCAGAGTAGAAAGTGAAGTCCAGGTGATTGTACACTCACCGTATAAGTCAATGCCGT
>NW_015723501.1:0-291 GCF_001515625.1 Sinocyclocheilus rhinocerous
AAATTTAAGGGGGTCTGAATACTTTCCGTACCCACTGTATAACGTGTGAAAATTCAGTTTTCAAATTAAGTTTCATTTAAAATAAGCAAAGAATATAGATTACAATGTTAAAAAAAATACAATATATGTAAAACATTAAACATTATTAATTCATTGTATAAAATATGTAAATAAATACATTATATAAAAAGATCAAATATATTTGTAAAAATTAAACATTATTGAAGGTAGGCTACTGTAAGATTGGAAATGTATTTTCTTTCCCCTGAAATACAATGAAATATATTTTGA
>NW_015723502.1:0-292 GCF_001515625.1 Sinocyclocheilus rhinocerous
CAGAATCGATTCGAGAGAGAATCACACGATGCATTCCGAAAATCTTAGAATCGATCCACGAATCACGATGCATCAATCTATTGTTCCAGCCCTACCGATTACAGGAATTCAAAATAATGCAATTGATTTCCATCCATTTGCTGTGTTGCCCCATTAATGAGAGTACAAAAAGCAACACGGAGTAAACATGATAGTGGTTTCTGCACGAAACACTGTGGTACATTCAAGTTTACTCCACATTCAGTGAGTGTGTTTAAAGGGGTCATATGATGCGATTTCAATTTTTCCTTTC
>NW_015723503.1:0-292 GCF_001515625.1 Sinocyclocheilus rhinocerous
TAGTTTTTCCCCCTCTGCATATATCAGGGCCTGAATCTTTTTAATCATTTCCTCAAGTTTCATGTTCATAAAAGAAATGGTCCTCGCTGCAAATACTATTAATTTTTGTGACATTCTGGATGCTTTTAATGTAATCATATTGATTTCCAAAACAAAGGAATACACCAAAATATACCAATTACCAACAAAATCAACTACTTTTGTATTATTAGTTCAGGTGTCTTATTTTTTTCAATGTATAAAATTGAATACATAAAATCGTTTCAAAAACTCATAATCATCATATACTATA
>NW_015723504.1:0-292 GCF_001515625.1 Sinocyclocheilus rhinocerous
TAGCTTCAGACTGTGATTCCATCCAGTTGGAGGATATCAAACATGCTTGATATTTTGAGCTGATTTTAGAACAAATATTATTTTTAATTTGTCACACGTCTCCTAACAATAAGAGCTTATTGTGTTCGAAACAACTTGAAAGTCTGGCACTGTGTGATCCTCAGTCGTTTAGTGTATGATGGCTAACCATTTACAAAGTTGGCAAGTGTATGACGTCTAGTGTTTTAATATCTGTTGAGAAGAAGTCTTGTGTGTATTCCAGCCTTAAGATCAGCCAATGAGTATAAGAGAA
>NW_015723505.1:0-291 GCF_001515625.1 Sinocyclocheilus rhinocerous
TAATGTTCTTTTTAGCAGCATCATATGACCCCTTTAATTTCTTAAAATTTCTTAAAAGAAAAAAAGAAAAAAAAAAAGAAAAAAAAAATTACTGACCCCAAACTTTTAAATACTAGTGTATGCTGTAACACAAAAGTTCTATTTTGAATAAACACTGTTCTTTTTAACTCTTTATTAAAGAATTCTGAAAAAAGTATCACAGGTCCCAAAAAAATATTACGCAGCACAACTGTTTCCAACATTGCTACTAAATCAGCATATTAGGATGATTTCTGAAGGATCATGTGACAC
>NW_015723506.1:0-292 GCF_001515625.1 Sinocyclocheilus rhinocerous
TCAAGCCTTTTGGCTATTAAACAAATGGGACAAGCCCTAAAAATTCATCAAACCCAAATATCCTAATTCAATAGGAAAAAAGTTAATTCATGACAGCATTTTGTACATTTTTTTTACGTGGATAAAAAGCATCTTTTGGACAACAATTCCCTTATTGTCAGCAAGCTAGCAGGTTTCCTATATTCTCTCTGATTACAAAGCACTTGTACATGTGCTTTATGATTTAAATAATGGGAAGTAGGATCTGTTCACAAGCATGTGAAGACATGCATTTTACATGTTGTTTTTGGTA
>NW_015723507.1:0-292 GCF_001515625.1 Sinocyclocheilus rhinocerous
CAAATGCTAATTGCTATCTGACAGTTGCATTACCTTACTAATGCACTAGATATTTAGATATCTAAGATGTCATCAGATATGTTTCCAAATTTAGCATTTAGCTCTTTTTTTATTTTTAAATACATATATCTAACTTGTTAGTTAAAAAAAAAAGCTAAAGTAAAGTCCAATGTTTTTATTGGTTTCATTAAATTTTAATAATCAAAAAGGATGTCTAATCAATTGAAAACAATATGATATGTTTTTACTTTTGCACTGACATCAGCGTTTCTCATTTTCAGAATTACAGGCA
>NW_015723508.1:0-292 GCF_001515625.1 Sinocyclocheilus rhinocerous
TCACAAATTGCTCAGATTTGCCAAGATACCCACTGGCCGTGGCCGTGGCCGATTTACTAAACAGGGAAAATCAGAGTGAGACCATAATCCAATAAAAGCGCCGATGGGAGTGAGAAGTTCTCTGGGTGATCTACTGAAAATGCACAAATTAAAGCAAATTTTCATAATGACCAATGCACTCTACTAAGAGCAGCATAAATTATCACAGCCATGTCAAGTGCAAAATGGGTTAAGACATGCTTATTTAGGCGTTAAATAATGGCACAAATACCAGTAAACTGACTATTGCAAA
>NW_015723509.1:0-292 GCF_001515625.1 Sinocyclocheilus rhinocerous
TCACCCTTAGAATTAAACACTGATGCTTTTTACGTAACACATTTTCCATTATGAATTACGGTTGTTGTGGGGTGGATCTGAGCGTGATAGCTGTGTTTATATAAGCCTAATGTTTATATATGCCTAAACAAGCTGAACTGAAGGAGAAAAATGTGCCAGGTTCTGAAACAAATGCTCCAAACAGGCCAGGCATGAAAAAGGCCCAAGAGTACGAAAAAAAGAAAAATGTTTAATCTTAATTGACTGTTCGCAAAGAGCTTGATTGACAGGTGAGCTGACCAATCAGAACGCA
>NW_015723510.1:0-292 GCF_001515625.1 Sinocyclocheilus rhinocerous
TCAGTCACAAATGCTGTAATAAATATTTCATTTTTGATTTTGGTAGATTCTTGTGTGCTGTAGAGTGTGTCGCACATGGAAATAATATCAAATCTGTAATACATAATTACTAATAGCAATGCATACTATAGCCTATAATTCATTATTCTTATTTAATATGCTTACAAAGAATTCGGGCATGGTGCACAGTCTTTTTTCAGTGTTGTTGTTGTGTAAGCCGGGGGATCACGGCGGGTTAATGTTCTCTAAATCCGATCTTTCTTTTAAGATGTTTGTTTTTGACACAAAACAA
>NW_015723511.1:0-292 GCF_001515625.1 Sinocyclocheilus rhinocerous
TCTTGAGCGAGGATGTTCACAGCATCCTGTGATGCAAGATTAGTGTGAATACCTGAATGACCTGAATACACCCTAATGAAGGTGTTCCATTGTTCTCTGTGTGTTTGTTGTCTTTTAGAGGCGCTGCAGAGACCGTACTATGCAGACTACTCTCCAACACGCCTCTATATTCACACATTCTGCACTAGCCATTATCTGGACCTCTTCATCACCATCATCATCGCCATTAATGTGCTCACGATGTCAATGGAGCACTACAGACAACCCAAGGTTTGGTGTATTACACACACAC
>NW_015723512.1:0-292 GCF_001515625.1 Sinocyclocheilus rhinocerous
TCCTACTTTTTATATGCTTCCAAAAGTACATACAAATCTTGAAAAATCCACCAGGGAGACCCATAATTAGCAGTAATGGGTCTATTACAGAGCCGGCTTAAAAATTTGTGAATTATTTTATTAAACCATTGGTTAGTGCACTCCCCTCGTTCATTCAAGATACAACTCATGTATTGAATATCGTTAAATAAATGAAAACTACAGAATCATCTATACTGGTGACTATGGATGTTGAATCATTGTATATGAATATAGACCATAAAGATGGGCTGGAAGCATTATCATACTATTT
>NW_015723513.1:0-292 GCF_001515625.1 Sinocyclocheilus rhinocerous
TAATCATGATCAATTATTAAATTATATAATAGATGCAATTACATTATTTATATTATTGGATCAATGCATGTTTTTTATATGCTTTTATATCAACTAATGGCCACCTTACCTTCTATCTGTATTGGCTTCAGTTATGTTACTATGACTGATGTCAGTTTTAAGATCAGTTGGCCTGTGCAGTTTGACCGTGAATTTAATTAATTTATTAGTTAGGTCACAAAGTGAACAACAATGCTTAAACATCAGAAATAATGCATTTTATTAACATGATGAAAACTTACACTGTCATTTT
>NW_015723514.1:0-292 GCF_001515625.1 Sinocyclocheilus rhinocerous
TCAGCCAATCAGAATCAAGCACCGGAACTCTCCGCTTTATAAAATGATCATAAATCATTCACTTTGCATAACTGTGCATACGTACAGTGGACAAAAATATAAATAATTAAAACACCTATAATGCATGCCGTTTCATTGATGCAGTCTTAGTACTTATGTGTTATTGCATCAAAAATCAGAATGAAAAATAGCTACAAATCAGTTACTGGACACATAAAATGAATAAGTGCTGAATGAACCTGAATGTGAGAGAGACAAACTATAAAACTCACATATCCTCATTGATATCAAA
>NW_015723515.1:0-292 GCF_001515625.1 Sinocyclocheilus rhinocerous
TTAACGTCCATGATTTTTTTATCCGTCTGTAGCCTGAGAACCTGCTGTACTACAGTCCAGACGAGAGCGCCAAGATCATGATCAGCGACTTCGGTCTGTCCAAGATGGCCGATCACGGCGTGATGTCCACAGCCTGCGGAACACCAGGATATGTTGGTGCGAGTGTTTTTACGCAATCATATTTCTATTAAATTTCTGTTAGGTTGCTTATAATGTGGTGTTTCTCCTCAGCTCCGGAGGTTCTGGGTCAGAAACCGTACAGTAAAGCTGTGGACTGCTGGTCTATCGGCGT
>NW_015723516.1:0-292 GCF_001515625.1 Sinocyclocheilus rhinocerous
CACCCTCTTGTGGCCTCAGGAGAGAAGCCAAAAGCTTTTTTCCCCACAACTGAAATCATGCCTTTTAAATTCGAATATAATTCGAATATTTATAATATTTAAGTAAAAAATACGAATTTAGTTTTTCAGCCATTTTGACAGCCCTAGTATGCCCTAGTTTGTAATACTTGATTGTAAGATTCTTCACTTCATAAAACACTATACTGATACACCAACCGCTTTGTTGTGTATTATTTGCATTTGCGATGCAGCATTAGCATCTAGCTAAATTTGTTTGTGTAAAATTGTATAC
>NW_015723517.1:0-292 GCF_001515625.1 Sinocyclocheilus rhinocerous
TCCTACTGACACACTACAGCAAAAGATAGAAATAACTGACTTGAACCCATTTTTAGCTGGTGAAAAAATACTAGTGTTCTAATCATTTTGGCCACCGCTGTATATATATATAAAGCATGAGTTGATTGAGATCTCCGGCTCACATCCCATCTCGTCTGGACGGCTCTGCGCTGGGCTGCTGGATGCCTGCGGTGTGGCTCTGGAGGAGCGGCTGGAGGAACAGACCCAGCGTTCCCACCACACACACGATCACAAAGATCCACAGAAACAGGCGGTCCACCACCATGGCCAC
>NW_015723518.1:0-292 GCF_001515625.1 Sinocyclocheilus rhinocerous
ATTCTGATTCTGATTCTTATTAATGGGTAGGGGTGGGGTATTATGATTTATATTAAGAACAGTATTATGTGTAAGGAGATACAGTTAGCATATGATTTTGATATTGAATGAATTGTTTTAGATGTTTCTCTCTCATCAGAAATGTATTTTAGTATCACTGGTGTTTATCGGCTACCTTCATTAAATAATGAATTTTAGGATAAATTACATAATCTTCTTAAATAAATGTTTTCTAATAACTATACTTAAAGGGATGCAAATGTTTTAATTGATATTATCCAAAATACTACAA
>NW_015723519.1:0-292 GCF_001515625.1 Sinocyclocheilus rhinocerous
TTAAAAGTTTAAGACAACCAGCTTCAGGAGATTTTTGAGTTTTCTCAACTTTTTGTATGCACAGACAAGCGTTTAATTTCACGTTAAGCGTTTCACCCTTAGAAAAGCATAAAAGAAAACACTTAACGTGGCTTAACACATTAGGACACTCTTTTTAAAAGTTCAAACTCAGTAAACGCATAATTAATAAAGCATACTATGTACAGACAAGCATATGAGCCCAAAATACGAACACAACGCGTTTAATTACACGTTAAAGGGGTCATATGATGCGATTTAAATTTTTCCTTTC
>NW_015723520.1:0-292 GCF_001515625.1 Sinocyclocheilus rhinocerous
CACCAACGGGCGTGAGCCCATGGAATGATGGATGGATGGATGGATTAGTTTTATTTTATTTTTTTTTCTTTATTTTTTTTTCTTTAACATTGTACAAGTAAAAATAAATATAGTTTATACACAACATAAAAAAAAATTACACCATATACATATTAGTCTATTTTAAAATTAGCCTACATGTTGAAATGTATCTGAAATGCTGTGATCTTTCTTTATTGCATTAAAGGGGTCATATGATGTTGCTAACAATAACATTATTTTGTGTATTTGGTGTAATGAAATGTGTTTATGC
>NW_015723521.1:0-292 GCF_001515625.1 Sinocyclocheilus rhinocerous
AAAGTAGTTAACTAATGTTAACTAATGAACCTTATTGTAAATTGTGACCACTTTACTTTAATCCCAGTCAAATTATTTTATTTTAATGTCAGTCAAAAGCTTGGACACCTTTGATCTAACTGTGGCCTAAATTTAATTAATTAATTTAAAATCAAACTAATGCTTGTTTTCAAATCCATTTGATCTCAATGATTATATTTTTGAAATTTATAAATATAATATTAATGATTAAGTAGGTGCTGCAAAACTCTTGAATCGTAGTGCATATACATGTTTTATTTTCTTAAAGCTC
>NW_015723522.1:0-292 GCF_001515625.1 Sinocyclocheilus rhinocerous
TTAATATTTTTGTGGAAACTATGATTTTATTCAAGATTCTTTAATGAATAGAAAGTTCAAAAGAACAGCATTTATATTATAGAAGTAATAGTTCTAACATTATGCATGCTTTTATTGTCATTTTAATGCATTATATTATATTTATCAGATAGACTTTAAATATTTCTGACTAATACTAAACCTGTTAGTTTAGAATTTATATATAAAATTAAGGACTGTTTTTAAAAAAAGACAGTGGGTAAAAATGTAAGATGTAACACAAATAAACAAATACGCTGTACCTATTACAAAC
>NW_015723523.1:0-292 GCF_001515625.1 Sinocyclocheilus rhinocerous
AAATAAAATGTTAGTCTTACGTCCAACTAAGTTTCATATAAAACGATCCATGAATAATGTAAAAAAGAATGTTTTTGTGCTAACGTTTTGAGAACATTTTTAAAAACCATGAATGAACATTCTATTAACGTTACTAGAAGAACGTTGAGAGAACCTTGCCAGAACATTCTGAATGTGTTCCCTGTTAGCTGGGTTTTTTCGTTATCTTAATAAAGACAGTTATTGAGTGAAGTCCCGCAGGGATCCTTGTGAAGAAACTTCTCTTTTGGACAGAGATTTGGGGGTCTGAACC
>NW_015723524.1:0-292 GCF_001515625.1 Sinocyclocheilus rhinocerous
TTAGCATGCTTATTCGTCTGTTTGCACACTAAATGAATATATTACTTCCCACCCACAACTCCAGCACAAAAGCCCCTCTCTCTCGTGCCTCTGAATGGGCCTGTGAAGGCTCTTTGTAGCGTGAGGTCGTCTTGACGACACCCCATGGTCCAGCGACGAGAGAAGTCTACATGGATATGCACTCCAGTCAGGGAGTCTATTAGCTCACACTAAAACAGGGCCTAAAAGACCTAATATTATTACCCAAGTTTACACCCACTGAGAATGACTGGCACCTTTAAACTGAATGTGT
>NW_015723525.1:0-292 GCF_001515625.1 Sinocyclocheilus rhinocerous
CGGTCTGGCGTCAGTCTGTTGTGTGCCGCATCTGCAGTGGAAGTCCTTCCTCAGTTGCATGTGGATTGGCTGCAAGAGTAAAGATTACGCGTTTAGTTCATAGTGAAACAACAGGTTTGGATCTGAATGCAAGCGAACATCCTCATACCTTGCTGCCAACTCTTGGTGTTTACATCAGCCTGTCCTCTGTCTCTCTTCCTGAAAATTCCCGGGAAACATTTCAGTGGCCAAAACAGACTGCTTTTACTGCCAACGGCGCTATCTGCAACATAAAGAGCCATTGAGAAAGGAC
>NW_015723526.1:0-292 GCF_001515625.1 Sinocyclocheilus rhinocerous
AGACACAGCTCATCTTGGACCTATAATTGAATACCTGGCCACTTATATTTTAAACCTTTTAACTGTCTCTAAAAATACTTTTAAAAATCATCTAGTAGGCCGAGATAACAAGTTTATACAAGTTATTTAATAACAATCTTGTTAGCTAAAAATAGTTTCATATTTTGATCATTTTTGGTTGTTTCATTAATTGTTCATTCCTTCATTGATTGATTTAAATTCTAATTTTTTTAAACACTTTTTAAAGTTTGCTTAAATACAATTTAATAGCCTATAATACACAACTGTAACC
>NW_015723527.1:0-292 GCF_001515625.1 Sinocyclocheilus rhinocerous
TTCCCTTATACACGCCATCTGATCAAGACAATAAGAAAATCACTGGTAATTAATGCTACAACTAGTAATAAAAGCAATTAAAAATTGCTTATTCATTGTTGATAAATTTCATCACAATAAAAACTCTGAAAGCACTTGACTAATTCATAAGGTTCCTGCCGGTCAAGTTTTGCACACTATTCAGGACGCTTTTGAAATTTGATATTATGTTCCTTTAAACAATCACTTGTGTTTGTCCTATTAGGCCTATTGTTTGTATTATTTACTCATTCTAAGTCACTGTGGGAAAAAA
>NW_015723528.1:0-292 GCF_001515625.1 Sinocyclocheilus rhinocerous
TTCAT
The DNA here is from genome assembly GCF_001515625.1 of Sinocyclocheilus rhinocerous. Lineage (NCBI taxonomy): Eukaryota > Metazoa > Chordata > Actinopteri > Cypriniformes > Cyprinidae > Sinocyclocheilus > Sinocyclocheilus rhinocerous. The sequence goes on from NW_015723528.1 coordinate 6, forward strand.
TGAAAAGGTAATGAAACATTACTGATGCGTCTCTGAAGACAGTGAAGCAAAACCAATATTAATAAGACGGAGGGGGACGTCGATACGTGCTTCCATTTGTGGTCAGAGAACATAATGGCGTGTTAATGATGACTGAACATATATGGAGGAGATGAGGTGAGATTCTCATTGACTGCTGCTTTAGGACACATTATTAGTCTAATTGGAAGCGAGACGCCGTCGGTCTTACGTTAACAATCCGGCATGGCTAACAGTCCCTGAAATCTCATCGCATGTGGGACAAATCA
>NW_015723529.1:0-292 GCF_001515625.1 Sinocyclocheilus rhinocerous
TTCCTTCACTACTCACAGCATGGCACAAGCCTCCTGGAACACACTGACTGCAGACACAACATCACCCATCACCAAGTGCCGGTTGCCTGTGCCAATCAGCTTCTTTGCTTCCTCAGAAACATCGACGGAGCTGCAAAAGTAAACGAAAATGTGAGTAACGAAACTAAACTCGTTTTAGGGAAATGAGCGGTTTTAATAAAACGAAGTCCAGATACCAACTCACCTGTCTGCAGCGCTTGACGAGCAAGGTTTCTCTTCCATACTGCAAAGACAAACAATACAAAAATAATCA
>NW_015723530.1:0-292 GCF_001515625.1 Sinocyclocheilus rhinocerous
TTCCCGTTAAGTTATGAAAATGTCAATGTTCTCTGAACGTTAAAAATGGCCAGTTTTTTTAAATGTTTAAAAAACATTACTTTTTCTTGGTTATGTGAACGTTAGAGAAAACATTAAGGGAATGATTCACTTTATCATTTTGCAAATATTATGAGAATGTTACATTTAAATGTGCTTTAAACTATATGAAAACAGTAATAACATTTAAAAATAACTAAGATAACTTTAAACGAACATTCTATTACAGTTTTTATTACAGTTTTTCTCAGTCGCTTTGGTGCATTTCTCAAAT
>NW_015723531.1:0-292 GCF_001515625.1 Sinocyclocheilus rhinocerous
TTCTTTCTTTCTTTCCCTGATGCTTCTTCATTTGTTTCAGTCTAGTTGTGTTAGATAAAATTCCTGAATTTTAAGTGAAGTCAATAGGATGCAGAATTGCAGCTAAAATTTTAATGTAATGAAGAAGAATTAAAATGTAAATGAAAAAAAATCTAACTAAAAATCTAAAGTATTATGACAGAACATTATTAGAAAGTTTTGAGAACACAATTACAAAGCCTTGAGCCTAGACAGACAGAGCAGATGAGGAATATTGACCTATTGTGCGTCTTGTTGCCGAGCCCCGCCTTGA
>NW_015723532.1:0-292 GCF_001515625.1 Sinocyclocheilus rhinocerous
GACAAAATCCCCAAATTGGCAACACTGACGGTAACGGCAAGTCGAGAGGATCAAAAGAAATCAAACACGCATTTTCACTTCAAGTTAAGAGTCTTTACAACGTGAAAGAAATGTTGCAACAGCTCTCGTAAATGTTTTAAATTTTATATTCCCTTTCATACTATTTTGTTTATACCACAATATCGTAGTTAATATATACAAAAAAGAACAATAACTAAAAGAGCCTACCAATATTAAAAAGTCATCAATTCACTCATTGACAAAGATCTATCTATCTATCTATCTATCTATC
>NW_015723533.1:0-292 GCF_001515625.1 Sinocyclocheilus rhinocerous
GGGGCCCAACCTCATATTCTTTCATGGGGCCCAAAATTGCTAGCGTCCCTGTCCCCAACCATGTTGACTATGATTGGATTATTTAAAAAAAAATGCATTGTTAGTATCTTTTAATAATATTTTTTTATCCCAATATTTTCGTCAACATTGTTTAAATAAAAATAATTTAATTATCATCATGATGCACATTTTTCATCTAATCTCCATTATCGTTGACAAATAAAAAAAAAATTGAAAACATTTTCATTGGTAATTTTACACTGCATATGGCCATGTCACACTCAGTAGCACC
>NW_015723534.1:0-292 GCF_001515625.1 Sinocyclocheilus rhinocerous
TTTCCGCCACTGAATAAAAAAAAAAAAAGGTAATTGCGACTTTTTTTCTCGCAATTGCTTGTTTACATCTCGTAATTGACATTTTTCTCACAATTCTGAGTATACATCTTGCAATTCTGACTTTATTTGTTTAAATTGCAAGATATAAACCTCACAATTCAGAGTTTTTTCTTTTTTTTTCTTATATCTCACAATTGTGACTTTTTTTCTCAGAACTGCATGCAGTTACGAGTTATTAAGTCAGAATTGTGAGATACAAACTCGCAATTCCGAGAACATATCAGTCTTTTTC
>NW_015723535.1:0-292 GCF_001515625.1 Sinocyclocheilus rhinocerous
TGTTGTTGGCTATTGCTACAAATATACCCCTGCTACTTAAGACTGCTTTTGTGTATATATATATATATACAGTAGTCAACATATATATATATATACACATTTATTTTATTATATTTGATAACATGATTATTAACACGCACCACACATACATACATAATGTTATCAAATATAATAAAAAATACTATAAACTCTATATACATTTTAATTGATGACATAATTATTCATAAGTAACAATACATCATAAATTACATTAGAATTAAAATTGCGTGTTGTTTTACTCGACTTGATAACA
>NW_015723536.1:0-292 GCF_001515625.1 Sinocyclocheilus rhinocerous
CAGTGCCCTTGAAAGTGTGCTGATAAAAACCATGGCGAAATCACAGAGCACTTAGAATGACTCTTTGTTTTACATTTCAGTGCTTCCCACAGCTAGCCCCGGCTTTGTGTTGAGCTTGTTTTAATCTCCATAGCTCTTGTTGTGCTTATTGTTGTGCTTTTGAAAGAAGTGTATTTACACTCAGAGAGCTGTCTGTAGCCACCTTGGCTGAGCCCAGACCTCTCTCAGCAGGATAATCTGCAGTCTGATCTGCTCACCCCCTACATAGCAGCCAGCTCTGTCGTCTTTGTGG
>NW_015723537.1:0-292 GCF_001515625.1 Sinocyclocheilus rhinocerous
AATTTATGAGCTAATTTTCATTTTTGGGTGAACTAACCCTTTAACAAAATTAAAATAAGAAATCCTTGGGAACTAGCTGAAATAAGATTTTATTTTATTTCAGTTCATGTTTATTTCTTTCAAGTAATAAAAACGTTTTTAAATTACTTTAATTTTAGTTGAAGTTTAATATGTATTTTATCTATATTTTGCTTTGACAAAAAACTTTTTAAAATTTATTGAATCATTTTTGACATTTGTGTGTGTTTGTTTGTGTGTGTGTGTGTGTGTGTATATATATATATATATATAT
>NW_015723538.1:0-292 GCF_001515625.1 Sinocyclocheilus rhinocerous
TTGAAGTCGAGTTGGACAAGCCCCTTTCATCTCCTCCTCCACATATTAAAAATCAAGTTCAAATAAGCGATGACCACGACTAATCACTGAGTCATAATAATGACTAAAAGGTACTGTTACATATGAGGAAAAAGTATGTAATTGTCAAAAAGGAGTGAAGTTGCTTCCCTTCTCCGTGGACTCTACTATCATGCTGTCTGACATGACCGCAGTGGCAGAGGCTCATGGATCAATGGCACAATTCAGTGTGTCTACAGCGACACCCTCTGGCCAATTACAGCACTGCACTAAA
>NW_015723539.1:0-292 GCF_001515625.1 Sinocyclocheilus rhinocerous
TTGATGCATCTCAGAGTGTTTGTGATGTGGTGAAAAAGATGTGTGTGCGCAAAATATTTCAGACCGATTCAAGGTGCTTGATGCATCTGTGAATGTTTGTGACATGCTGATAATTGCGTGTTGGTGGAAGACATTTCAGACCGATTCACAGTACTTCACCAGATCACCAGATGTTTGTGACATTCAATAAAAATGTGCATGCAATGATGCATGCAAGACATTTCAGAATATTTCACATTGCACCTGTGCATGTTTGTGATGTACTGAAAAAATTAAATTTTTAGACATTTCA
>NW_015723540.1:0-292 GCF_001515625.1 Sinocyclocheilus rhinocerous
TGGTTTCTGTGTATTGCAAACCCTGCATTCATGAATCTGACTAATAGTATCCTTTCTCAAGGATGGCCACCAGAACCGGTTTTGAAGTAGTTGGATGGTTGCATTAATACCTGGATGTCCTGAGCTGAGCGAAGCATGAACGTCTGTGATCGTTCTCTCTCGAAGAGCTACAGGGACAAATAACTTATCCGGGGGGCATTCAGCAGGGACGTTGTGTTCGGTATTAGCCTGCTCAATCTCAGTAATGATGTCCCACTGGATAGGTGACACAATGAGAGCCGGGGAAATTACA
>NW_015723541.1:0-292 GCF_001515625.1 Sinocyclocheilus rhinocerous
TGACATACTCTACTTCATCTCCATTTTAATAATTCAATTCTGAAAATCTTTCATTTTATTTCTAATCTTGTCTAAATATGTTTTAGAAAATCCTAGACAGAATCACATGTGAATCACTTTCTCATGTTAAAATAGGTTAGGTAGAAAACTAGATTTGTTTTGTGCACTTCTGTCAAATTATATCTATGTTAGTGGGATTTATTACATTTTATTACATCACATCAGATTTAATTATCTTTCACTGTGCAATACGCACATATGTTGGGAAGTCACACTTGGTAACAATCTTCAC
>NW_015723542.1:0-292 GCF_001515625.1 Sinocyclocheilus rhinocerous
TTTTTCTACCCTAGGTCCTGGAGATAACTGTGACTGCACTTTTTCTTCCCAGGGGAATTACAACGATTGGTCAGCCTCTGGTCTGGGGGTATTTTTTTAATTTTTTTTAGTTCAGATATTACATTTATTTTTCTCTTGACTATCTCTTAAGTGCACCATAGAGTCTAGAGACCCAAAACTTGCCATGACAAATTGTTGGTGCTACATTTCAACAGTAAGCTAATTCTTTGTGTGTGTGACCCTGGGTCACAAAACCAGTCTTAAGTGTCAATTTTTCAAAATTGAGATTTAC
>NW_015723543.1:0-292 GCF_001515625.1 Sinocyclocheilus rhinocerous
TCTAATTAAAGATACAACATTTCACCTAAGAATTAAAATTAAATTAAATTAATTAAAATGCACCACCGTTCAAAAGTTTGGTGTAAATAAGATTAATTTTTTTATTAGAAGAAAGAAATTTATATTTTTTTCATTCAGCAAAGACTCATTAAAGTGACAGTAAAGACATTTATAATATTACAAAAGATTTAATTTTTTAATAAATGCTTAAATGTTTCTATTTTCCAACTTTCTATTCATCATAGAATCTGTAAAAAAAAAAGAGTATCATGGTTTTTATGATCTAAAAACT
>NW_015723544.1:0-292 GCF_001515625.1 Sinocyclocheilus rhinocerous
GAGAACATGACACAAAAACAAAACCCAAACCCCACATTACACATATGTGAAGCATTCCTAAAATGTATGGTGCCACAGAGGCATAAACCTGTCTGTCCCGAACCATCTTTATTGACTGAATAGAATCGATGGTCTTTCGCTGAAAATATTTTTCTAAAATATACATTAACTTCATCTAAATATTTAAAACTTTGTTTGAGGTGACATGCATGAGCTGTGTCTGCGCTGTGACAAACAAACAGGCTCCTTCGCATCCGTTTACAACAAGAGACATATTTCTAGTTTTATTTTT
>NW_015723545.1:0-292 GCF_001515625.1 Sinocyclocheilus rhinocerous
TGCAACTTAATTGATACTAAATATTTATATATTTACTAAATAATAATTTAATTGCTATAGTATATAGTATATTAGTTTACAGTAGTATAATGGGCTTTTATATGTGAAAATAGACATTTTAGGATGTGGGACCTTCATGTGAGGAGGATTCGTTGGGGGTTCGTGATTGAAAACCCTTCTTTAAAGTGCCTACAAATATCATGTGAATGCTTTGAAATCTTGATATTGTTATCATGGTATGATATAGTATGTTTATCCTGTCACCATACACTCATGATGCTGATGATCTCAC
>NW_015723546.1:0-292 GCF_001515625.1 Sinocyclocheilus rhinocerous
ATTTCTGTATGTTTTATTTTGCCATTGATAATAGTATGTTGCATGTAGATTATTTTGCCATTTCTTTCAGCCAAAAGGTCTGGCCCCCATCTTGGGAACCGCAGGAGAACATAGGAATGACTGTGTCATAAAGGAAGGTCTGCTAAAAATACTGTCACATTGATGGTGCAAGAAACAAATAAAAATGTTGTGCCCGTTAAACTGGGCCATGTGGACAACAGTAAAGTTTGATTGATTGTACTGAATTGAATATGCATACGTATGTTGTAAGTAAATTATTTGTTTAAAAATC
>NW_015723547.1:0-292 GCF_001515625.1 Sinocyclocheilus rhinocerous
ACGCCCAGCCTCTCCGCCCCAGTCCAGAATCTCTGGACAAAGGCCCGTAACTCCATTCCCCTTTGACGCAATTTGTTTAGCCCTTGAAGCCCGGCTTGCTTCTCCGGGAATAGAGTCATCTCCCTAATGCTGCTGGATCTGTACATGGCTGGTTGATTCTGTCACGGCAAACTCACAAACAAGATGATCCAAGTGCAGCATTTATTGAATAATCCAAAAACAAACAGAGTAAATCCAAAAGCAGGGCAAAAACAGAATAAAGAAACACGTAACAGAAAACAATCAACCAGCA
>NW_015723548.1:0-292 GCF_001515625.1 Sinocyclocheilus rhinocerous
TGTAAATCAGTGCAATATGCTTAATGACACACCTGGTGTGAAATGACACATTGAGAAGTATCAGTGTGACACATTGAATAGTATTTTGTTAAATTGTCTTTACATCCCTTAGAGATGCACAATGTATCAGTACAATATTGGCTATTGGCTGATATTAGAGATTTGATTTTTTTAGGATTGGTCGATATTATTTTTTTAATTGTGCATGCTCATTTTTGCAAAATTTTACATTTAAATTATATTTGACAATATTATATATAATACACATACATATACCAGAATACTATAATAC
>NW_015723549.1:0-292 GCF_001515625.1 Sinocyclocheilus rhinocerous
TTTGTGCAACGCGCAGAGGAAAGCTTGGCGTGTGTACACGTAAAATGAATGAAATGAATAGTAGAAACAATGAATAGTGGAAATGTTGAAGCTGTTAACACAGGCCTTGAAGAGTTGAATGTTGCACTAAATGACTTTAAAAATGTTCACCAGTCTGTACAAGTGTTATTTGAGGAAGAGGAAAGGAAAAGTGACAATGATGATTGGTATCTACCAAAGATGCAAACCTTTGAAACCTTTTTGAAGGAAGTTGCAACATGGAAAGTTGTTCAAAAGGATTTACAAGCTGTGA
>NW_015723550.1:0-291 GCF_001515625.1 Sinocyclocheilus rhinocerous
ACAGGCTGTTTAACAAACTCAAGTCACCCACTTAAGCGACTCTCAATAAGAGGAGGACGGGTATTTCATCTTATTGCTCTTTTAATTTCCTCTCCTCTTCTTCAGAATGTAAAGAACAGGTCTGACTTCAGTACAGCTGGCAGGCTAGACTAGTGCTGTAGTACGTGTACCCAGAGAAAACCTAGATTTTATAGTAAATTCATAATCTGATAGTTGTCTAACAAAACAGAATCATCTATCTATCTATCTATCTATCTATCTATCTATCCTGAATATGTAGTTTGAAACAGA
>NW_015723551.1:0-292 GCF_001515625.1 Sinocyclocheilus rhinocerous
GTCTAGTCAGTAGATAAAAATGTGTTCAGAGGCGGTTCGGGGGTGTCACGGTTCACAGTGCGGGTATTAATCACTGTCAACATCAGGATCTTGCTTGTACCAAATGTCAGGTGGTGCCGTTTTCAGCATAAAATATTTCAAGTGCCAAAAGTCTTATGTTACACTGGCCCCATGGAACACTTTGCAGAACATCATTTCATAATGGAAAGGTAGAATTAATTCCGAACTGAAATATATGCAAAGTACATGCATAGTCAGTGCCACAATTGATTTATCACACAGTAATATGAGA
>NW_015723552.1:0-292 GCF_001515625.1 Sinocyclocheilus rhinocerous
TGTTCATACTTATGTAATATCACTCTCCGCACTCCCAGAATGCCGTTGTACTGTATGCGTTTACCATCATAACTAATGGAAGACTTCATTCGCTTCACGCATGAGGAATCCGCAGCATAATCGTAATCTACAGCGCAGAAGCCCTGCGGATGAAATCAGTGCAGCGGCCTGGATCTTCTCACATCTACAGCACACATTTCAGGCCATTATTTTTGTCTTCAGTTCATATATTACAGTATGCATCTTGATTATATTCAGCTCTCGTCTCGGTGGCAGAACTGACAGAAAGGTC
>NW_015723553.1:0-292 GCF_001515625.1 Sinocyclocheilus rhinocerous
TGTTGTTAACCTCTCTATGTTCTGTGTTCCAGTCTCGCCTGATCCACCGGGGTGGTTCCCTGCACCATTGGCTCCACTAAAGTGGTCATCTGCTCCATCGTGGGGATCTCCAGCCCGGTCTGTTCTACTGTGGGAGTCTTCACAACCTGGCTTCCTGCTCCACCATGGCTCCCTGCTCTGCCGGCACCGCCATGGCTCCATACTCCTCTGGATCTTCTCCATGGTCCAGGGCCTCCAGTGCTTCATGGTCCATGCCCAACTCTGCTCCATTGTCTGTCACTGCTCCACGGCC
>NW_015723554.1:0-292 GCF_001515625.1 Sinocyclocheilus rhinocerous
TGTGTGTCATCATGACAAGCATGACGAGCCCACTCCCTCACCCCCCACTCGTACCCCCTCAAAATAAATGAGTGCATGACGCCCCTGCATGGGGACCATCATATTTGGGGGTCCTTGGCATCAAAAAGATTGAAAACCCTCTGGTGTAAGACACAGGTCACCATTCATATCTTTATCCTGATATCTTGAGTCAGCTGGCTATGACTTTTATTATTGTCAGTGCTCAAATGTTATGCTGTTAAGTTGTATGTGATATTTGAACCAGGTGATATGGGGCCTATGGTAGCAGCCA
>NW_015723555.1:0-292 GCF_001515625.1 Sinocyclocheilus rhinocerous
TGGTCGGGGAAGTGTTAAAGGTGGGGGAAGTGGTTATTGAAATGGTCATGGGCATTTTGCATAACACTTACTGGTGATCTTTTCAATTCAGTGCTTTATTCATAATGGCATGTTTTCCATGTTTGTTCAAACAGTTAAGAGATTTGTCTTGCCCCCCCAAAAAAATAAAAAGAATTGCGATTTTGAGTTGAGGTGTGTGGTTTTTATTGCAAATTTATTCTGAAGCAATATTCTCATAAGTTTTCTATTAGCTGTGACTCTTTTTAATAGTTTTTTTTTTTTTTTTTTTTTT
>NW_015723556.1:0-292 GCF_001515625.1 Sinocyclocheilus rhinocerous
GATAAATTTATCCACATCCTTTTCTGAAACGGAATCCCCAAAGTGCACATATCTGAGGATGAGGAGGGTGTGAAGGAGATCGAGCTGTCAGACGACCCTTACGACTGCATGCGGCTCAATGTGAAAAATGTGCCGTGTATCGTAACCCTCTGCAAGGTGCAGCAAAGCCTGGAACTATTATCCACAATGCACCACTCTCCTCATCTTATGTTCAGTTCTGTGTTTCTGTAGCTTTATAAATCGGTTGTGTGTCTGTGTTTCAGATTGGTCACAGACACGTGGTGGATGCCAC
>NW_015723557.1:0-292 GCF_001515625.1 Sinocyclocheilus rhinocerous
TGTAAATATATATAAAAATACTTTTATAGTATTTTATCTAATATTTTATACTACTTAACATAATTTTTCATACTCAAAACCCCTACATTTAGCGGCTGTTGATGTTTAATATGAAAATAAATGGTTGATTTGTTAATTTATAAAATACTTGGCCTATTAGTTTAATAATTACATGTAACTCATAGTCATTATAATGGCATTGTACCAGTCACATATCACTTTTGCTCACCAAGGCTGCACTTATTTAATCAAAAATACAGTAAAAATTGTAATATTGTGAAATATTATTACA
>NW_015723558.1:0-292 GCF_001515625.1 Sinocyclocheilus rhinocerous
AGCAATTAATCGCAACATGAAAATTTGATACCGGCATATTCCTAACTGTACTGCAAATCACAAATCCCACCGCTGTGTTCACCAGCGGAGCTTTGCTGGAATCTAAGTTTTTGGACATGGACATTTTTGTCCTTCATGAACCTGTGTGTAACTTTTTTTAATTGACGAACAAGGGTTAAAATAAAAAGTCTTTGTAAAGCAAGGCAAGGCAAGGTTGTTTATATAGCACATTTCATACAAAATGGTCGTGCTGGGCGGTATGACCAAAAATTTATATCACGGTATTTTTCCA
>NW_015723559.1:0-292 GCF_001515625.1 Sinocyclocheilus rhinocerous
GGACTAGAGGATTTTTTTCTTTTTCAGAAGAAATCCTAATAAAACAGTTTTCTCATGGATAAATGAACATACAGAATGGAAAATCCATCATAACTCATGTTTAATTAGTTTGAGGTTTAATTTGCCACTTTTACCCCACAACATTAATAGTAAAAGTTGAGTTGAGCCTCAGATGTTCAAAGAGTCAATCTCAAATGGCCAGAAGCCAGCCAATCACCTTTTGCCTTTAATGTCGCTCTCTGGCATCTAAAAAGAAACATCCGTAACTGGGTAATTCAAGCACAAAGCCATC
>NW_015723560.1:0-292 GCF_001515625.1 Sinocyclocheilus rhinocerous
TAATAATAATAATAATAATAATAATATATCACAAATTAAATTCTTGACTACATTTTTAATTCAAATATTTCAATTATAATTATTCAAATATTATTTATTTTCTTATTGCCATTCAAATTCCATTTTTTACATTCATCAACTAGATTGTTTTAATCAAAACTGAATTTTGATCAAATTTCAGATTTCATGGTACATTGCATCATTTTGTCAATCTTAATTTAATCAACTTGTCTGAGCAATATATTTATTGTGTATCTGATAGTATGCCATGCTTAAAGGGATAGTTCACCCA
>NW_015723561.1:0-292 GCF_001515625.1 Sinocyclocheilus rhinocerous
GAATTACACAGTAGAGATGAAATATAACACTAATATAAGAAAAACGTAAAATTAAATAATGCAATATAATACAGGGGTAGAAATATAGAGAAAAACATAAATAATTTTTAAATGCATGTACAGATATGTTATTTACAAGTGTACAGTTTATGTAATTTACAAATGTACAATTTTCATAATAAACCTACACATTATTAGCTGTTTAATAACATAGTCAACTCAAAGGCTAATGATACCAATTACTGTTATATGTCTGATGCTGATACAGAGCGATACATAAAATGCATTACTA
>NW_015723562.1:0-292 GCF_001515625.1 Sinocyclocheilus rhinocerous
GAGTTTCTATTGGCGAGACTCTCTCATGATCTAGCACACTATTGCATTTTTAAGTTCGATTTCCTCGCTGGTGTTGTTTTTTTATCGATACGGTTTTTAAAACGTTTTGATTTTCTAAGGGAGAATGGTACGTGAAGTGACACCGACGTGTGATGTATATGGTGACTCATATGGACCTATTGTTGTAAATGATGTTTACGGATGCTTCTGGCGCAGCAAGAAAGCCAACCATAACCAAACGATCACGACACAATAACCAGGGAAACGAGATACGAATTGTTACATACTAAAA
>NW_015723563.1:0-292 GCF_001515625.1 Sinocyclocheilus rhinocerous
TTAAAGACTATTTAAGTTATTCTACGTCTCCTCGTCTCCTCGCTCATCCCCGCTGTGTGCACCGTGACAGATGATCAGACCAAAACAGATGATGACTGAGGACAAGCTGTGGGGTTTGCGGCAGGCTGGTCGGAGGTTGGAGTGGTATGTGGAGGATTTCCTTGAGCTTGCTAACCAGCTGAGCTGGCACGATGCCGCTCTTGGTGCGTGCTTTCAGCTGGGACTGGACGACGAGACGATCTGCTGTGATCTTCCCGTGTGTGATTATCCCCTGATCGAGCTGATTAATCTC
>NW_015723564.1:0-292 GCF_001515625.1 Sinocyclocheilus rhinocerous
ACAAACTCATCTACATCTTAGATGGCCTGAGGTTGAATCAATTTTCAGCAAATTCTTGGGTGAACAATTGAATCACTCAAATGATAGATCTCGCCATAAGCATGGCAGACGAGAGGTGTTATGATTTCCCATGGCAGTTCTCTGCAGAGCAATAAATGGAGAAATTGCATTAGCTCTCCCCACATCAGTAACGCCATTTCATTTGTCTAACATTTTTCATCTCATCTGTCCGCATGTGATGTGCCTCAATCAAAAGAACATTGCCTTGAAATTGTGGGAGATGTGTTATATT
>NW_015723565.1:0-292 GCF_001515625.1 Sinocyclocheilus rhinocerous
GCACAACAATACCAGTGACAGAGCAAAATGTAACTGATGAACAGATGTCTGTTCAAAAGCTATTAAAATGCCTTCATAGAAAAGACAATCCCAGAATAAAATCATGTTGATTAAGATTTAATTAATATTTTGAACAGCATTTGAATACCAATATTCTGAATAGCAGAAATAGAAATCTTTTGTAACATAATACGTCTTTACTGTTAGTATTGATCAATTTAATCCAACTTATTAAATAAATAGTATATTTATTGAAACATTCATTAGTTTTCTAGTACACTCTAAAAAATGC
>NW_015723566.1:0-292 GCF_001515625.1 Sinocyclocheilus rhinocerous
GCCAAAATGGCCTGATACTTCAAAGAATCCATGATGTCCTTCATAAAGTCATGACTTGCACTTCCTGCAACCGTAAAACACCCCCATAACAGGACTGCTCCACCTCCAAGTTTGACCACTTAGATGGTGTTCTTCTGTTTATAAGCTTTGCCTTTTTTACACCAGACATACCGCTGATCCATGGGTCCAAAAGTTCCAGCTTGGTCACATCGCTCCATAAAACCTTCTTCCAGAACTCCACAGGTCCACCCAAATGAATTTTAACATGTTCAAGTCGGCCTTTTATGTTCTT
>NW_015723567.1:0-292 GCF_001515625.1 Sinocyclocheilus rhinocerous
GCTGACTGTCAATTATTCTACCATGCTTGTTAGGGTGTGTAGCATGTCTTACAGTCCTGGCCATAGCCCCAGTCAACATAGCAAATGTGGGTCCAATCTGAGGAGCTGTAGCAAGCCCATAAGTTGATGCCCCAGCCAGGTTGCCCAGATGTGTCCTAGGGAGGGCCGTAGAACTAGGGGCCTTCCAGGAAGACTACAACTCTGTTATTAAATCGGGAAGTATTGGCAACCCCTCAGTTTTACGACACTGAGGGCCTCTATCAAACACTGAGGTTGATGTTGAAGCAGCCTG
>NW_015723568.1:0-292 GCF_001515625.1 Sinocyclocheilus rhinocerous
GTGTATTAGGATAAAAATCCTAATATTGTGAAATACTAATATAACTGTTTTCTATTTTAATCTATCTTAAAATATAATTCATTCCTGTAATGGCAAAGCTGAATTTTAATATGTATATATATATATACAATATATACAGTATATGAATAGTTGCACTTAATATAAGTTGTACCATGTGTTTCTTGTCCTCCTGGAAATGCTTATCGACAAAGAGCCTACCGGTGGCATAGATGAGTGTGTTTTCTACATAATTCACACACTTGTCCCAGCGAGGGGTCAGAGAGGTGGTCCC
>NW_015723569.1:0-292 GCF_001515625.1 Sinocyclocheilus rhinocerous
GTTGATGGAAAGGAAATACTTCCTTAATAACTACATATGATTATGCATATATGTACGTGCATATATCTTGATCAAGAACTGCATACAGACATAATTATATATATCGGTGACAATGCAGTCGTCATTGGAGTTATGACATTTAGAACATAATGTTTACGTCAATTTACAGACAGAATGGATCTTTGTTAATTTAAATATAACGATATTGTTATGTTGTACAGTATAATTTTTAAAGGTTTTGATTTAAGTTAAGTATTATTAAGGTCAATTTGGGTTGAAGTTATATTGTTGA
>NW_015723570.1:0-293 GCF_001515625.1 Sinocyclocheilus rhinocerous
GTTCAACTGTAATTTTCTGAAGCGACGAGAATGCTTTTTGTGCACCAAAAAAAAGACTATATGCAACATTTTTATAATTCAATTTAGAAGTGGCAGAAATTCTGCGTTTGTACAGCAGTACGAAGACGAAAACTGAAATACCTCTGAGTGAAACATTTCTCACAGCAAATATCCTGTGCAGTGAAGCCTGTGACTGCCACTGCTTTGCTTCAACCATGAAACGTTATGCAAATTTATATACTTATTCAATGTTATGTGTGTGCTTGTGTATAAGGAAGCAGAATACAACTCTC
>NW_015723571.1:0-293 GCF_001515625.1 Sinocyclocheilus rhinocerous
AAACAAAGGTAATAAATAGCACAGGCACGCCTAAACACGCCCTTCGGTGCGGGTTAACAGGTTAAATCAATGTACTAACATTACTAAAACTGAAATAAAAAAAAGATGCTAAATTGAAATACAATAAATAACAAATAAACAACAAAACTAATAAAAATCACAAAATTACTGAAATTAATTTAGTTCAAATATTAATAAATACTATAAAAGCATGTATATATATTTTTTTTATAATAACACTGATGTGTTGTGGGATATATACAATTTTAAGGGTTTCACACCCTAATACCCTA
>NW_015723572.1:0-293 GCF_001515625.1 Sinocyclocheilus rhinocerous
ATGAAATTATGTAAAGGTTTTGGTACTTGCTATGTGAACACATGCGCACACACACACACAAAAAAAAATCATGGACCTGATTCAAAAAGGTCAAATGGTTCTGAAAATAATGGTCACTTGTATTGTTCACGGTCAAAATGGGTGCATTGGAAACGAATGGGAAGCTAATTTCATCTAGTGGAAGCATTTGGTACTGCGCCCAAATAAAATCTTACTGAAAGCTCTTTTTTTTTAAAAATTTTTTTTTGAGATATCCTCAAATTTGAAACATAACTTTAGATTTATGCCTTTGA
>NW_015723573.1:0-293 GCF_001515625.1 Sinocyclocheilus rhinocerous
ATGAATTATCAGGAACTAACAAGAATTCAAAGTCTTTCTATCATGGAATTCATGGATGAACAACACATTAATTAATACATTAACTAAGATGAGTACATCACCATGATTTATGATTTATTACACATGATCATGATGTTTTCTTTGTTCACAAAAAAAGGCCGTTACTATCCACTGTGGATAAATCTATACTTTTGCTACAAGAATCATCATGAATTCATGCTGAAGGAGTGGATGCTGATCTCCTTCACAATAATATTATTTCATTATTTCTTGTGTGTTTATTAATCAAGTTA
>NW_015723574.1:0-293 GCF_001515625.1 Sinocyclocheilus rhinocerous
TATAAACAAAAAAAAACTTGACATTATGACACAACAGCAGTTCATATGCAATGAAAGTAGAAGACAGGAACCTCACGAGTCCATAAAAGCATAAAATCATAAAAGAGCAGTTAATCTACAGCACAGAATAAAACCGGTTAATAAATGAGTTTTCCTTTAAACAATTATCACCAAAAATGCAATCACAAAAAAACAAAACAAAAACAAAGGTGCACCTTTCCAGTGCATACTCAGCTACCAACCTCCACTCTTCCCATGGACCGAAGAGCCATCGGAGGTCCCAGCTGTGGACT
>NW_015723575.1:0-293 GCF_001515625.1 Sinocyclocheilus rhinocerous
TGCCTGTAATTCTGAAAATGAGAAACGCTGATGTCAGTGCAAAAGCAAAAACATATCATATTGTTTTCAATTGATTAGACATCCTTTTTGATTATTAACATTTAATGAAACCAATAAAAACATTGGACTTTACTTTAGCTTTTTTTTTTTAACTAACAAGTTAGATATATGTATTTAAAAATAAAAAAAGAGCTAAATGCTAAATTTGGAAACATATCTGATGGCATCTTAGATATCTAAATATCTAATGCATTAGTAAGGTAATGCAACTGTCAGATAGCAATTAGCATTTG
>NW_015723576.1:0-292 GCF_001515625.1 Sinocyclocheilus rhinocerous
TAATAATAATAATAATAATAATAATATGTTAGAAACATGCTAGAAACATGCTAGTAGCATGCTAATCATGCTATAAACATGCTAGCACCATGCTAGTAACTTGCTAATCATGCTAGCAAAACATGCTAGTTTCTTGCTAATCATGCTAGCAAAATGCTAGCAACATGTTAGTAACAGGCTAATCAGGCTAGAAACATGCTAGTGACATGCCATTAACTTGCTAATCATGCTAGCGACATGCTAGTCCCTTGCTAGTCATGCTAGCAACATGCTAGTTACTTGCTAATCATGC
>NW_015723577.1:0-293 GCF_001515625.1 Sinocyclocheilus rhinocerous
ACTGTCAAGTATCCTTGACATCATTTCATCCTTGCTGAATAAAAGTATTAAATTTTTTTTAAAAAGGAGAAGAAAAAAAAAAAACTTACTGACCCCCAAATTTTAAACAGTAGTGTAAGTAGAAATCATACAGCATGTATTTATATTCATTATATTCACATTATGTCATTAAATTCCTTTAAAATAAAGATTCAGTTTCTAAACATTCTATAATAAAAGTCTCAAAGGCTGCCTTAAAAACATATGACTATCAAGCATCATGAAGGGATAGGATAGTTATAAAAAGTGGAACA
>NW_015723578.1:0-293 GCF_001515625.1 Sinocyclocheilus rhinocerous
TGGCTAATGTGGGTCTTTACCAACTCATAGTCCGATGGCGGAATGCGTCTATAACGCTGTCGAACCGGAATATCATCAGTTAGGGGGATCTCGTGAGAGAGGAGGTTAGTACAACCCAGGTCCCCTTCGTGTATAGAAAACACACTTTGGTACTCACTAAGGAGAGCCCTAGCCTGCTCCTATTCCTCCACCGACAACCCTCCTAAATCGGCCGACTCAATCTGCTCGGACGTAACTGAAACGTCGCAGGAAGCTACCCGCGCGGTCACCGATGACACTTCAGTCAATCCAGC
>NW_015723579.1:0-293 GCF_001515625.1 Sinocyclocheilus rhinocerous
AAAAAAAAACATCATCTGACATAGAACTACATAAGGATGAGTAAATGAGAACAATTGTAATTTTGGGGTAAACTATCCCTTTAAGAATACACTTCCTCATATTTCATATTTTACTGTTACATGTATCTAATTTCTCCTCAACCCGGCTGGAGGTGCTCTTTGATACTGGCAGATAAACGGTCTGAGCAAATATTTATAACCTGCCTGATGGCCTAACTTCCCTGCCGTGGCTTGTTCCCCAGTTTAGGGTTTCTTAAAGGTGCAATAGGTGATTGTCTTCAGAAACATTTTTT
>NW_015723580.1:0-293 GCF_001515625.1 Sinocyclocheilus rhinocerous
AAAACCGAATATATAGAAATCTAATTCAAAATGTAAATAAATACTACTGTATAAATAGTAAATAAATAAATAAATAATTAATTAATTAAAAAAAATAACCTGCCTTCGTGAACAGCAAAATCTGCTCATATGCAAAAACACACATACCCTCTGGTTTTTGTGTAACCTTGAACAGTTCTGGCACTTGTGTTGGCGATATTATTACAGGATGAAAGATACCCTTGAACTTCATATCTAGACCTGTAAAGTAAAGTAAAATAAATGTATTCACACATTTGCCAAGGATAAATCCT
>NW_015723581.1:0-293 GCF_001515625.1 Sinocyclocheilus rhinocerous
AAAATATTCAATTGCTTTTTTGTATTCAAGACTATACGGTATGTGTCTGTACAAAAAAAAAATCACCCACTCATATAAGATATTTTACTTGGCTAATGTGTGTTCATACAGGTCAATGTGTATGGGCTGGTGACTATCTATACCTAGGTAAACTACTAGACAATGCTGGGAACAGGAACCAGGAATCACTTCTGGGTCAGTCTGGGGCAAGCAGTGCAAGTGTTGGAAACGGGAGAATACAAGAGTATAACAAAGAGGAGAATGGCATTGCAGGTTATTAATAGATCTGGAAA
>NW_015723582.1:0-293 GCF_001515625.1 Sinocyclocheilus rhinocerous
GCGATTAATCGCAATTAATCGTTTGACAGCACTAATATAAACAATCTTAATAGGTAAACATAGCCCTTCTTAGTAAATTACATATTACTGTGTTTTGGTAGTGACAAATTTGAGGAGAGGAAAAATTTTCCCAAACTGAAAATACAATATGATAATTAACTGCACAATTATTAGATATGTGTACTTTAGATATTATGCAATTGGCATACATAATTTTTTTTTTGAAAAAATACACATTTTTTCAAGACGTTTCCAACTCCGGTTTTGCACCAATTCTGTAGAAACGCACACAC
>NW_015723583.1:0-292 GCF_001515625.1 Sinocyclocheilus rhinocerous
TGTGTGTGGTTAGAGGGTCTGTGGTGGGGGGAGGGGGGTGATTGAGGAAGCGCTGAGTCGTGCTCTACCGCTCTCCTCTGGACCTGTGTTTCTGCTGAGCTGAGCTCTCAGCACAACAGCTGCAAAGACCAGGAGACGTTTACTGCTCATCACAGAGGAGAAAAGGTGCTGGAGAGAGAAAATGACAAATTGAAAGAGCTTGAAGAGCAGGACTGAAAAAGAGGAGATTTATTCAGTGAAGAAAACTGAGAGAGAAGGGCAGAAAAAGATGAACACCACATGCAATAGGGAC
>NW_015723584.1:0-293 GCF_001515625.1 Sinocyclocheilus rhinocerous
TGAAACACTGTAAGAATTTGATGTAAAAGATGACACATTTAATAAAGTTAGTGAAAAAATTACAATTTAAGAAACACAGTGGGAAATGACATCTATATTGTTATATACAGCAACTCATTTTGAGTTAATTCGAGTTAATAATAATTTGCATTAAAAAAAGTATAGATTTATGTTTGTACATGCTGTCAATTATAGTTTTTAGAAAGAAAATCGGAAATCTGTAAAAATCGGTATCGGCAGGTCATACAAAGAAATCGGAAATCGGAATTGGCCAAGAAAATTGCAATCGGTGC
>NW_015723585.1:0-293 GCF_001515625.1 Sinocyclocheilus rhinocerous
AAACAATAATTAGCAATAATATATCAATACTTAAGTCAAAATGTTTAAAAATAAAACATTTTTCACATTATTACAGCAATGATAATCTCATCTAATGTAACAATAATGAATAATTTAACAATAATTGGAAAATTAAAATATATATCTTTGCTTCAAGAAAAAGAAGCCTATTTCTCTGATGTTATTTTTGTGACAATATTGTATTAAATAAAAAAACTGAGTTAAGTGTAAATTTTCTGTAATGTAAAAAAACTATATTAATATAATATATACCTATCTATCTATCTATCTAT
>NW_015723586.1:0-293 GCF_001515625.1 Sinocyclocheilus rhinocerous
CGTATTCACAAAACATTTTATCTTACCACTAAGAGTTCTCCTAAAAAGCAGTCAAAGATTTTAGCTAAGAGTTTTCTATTAAAACCTATTCACAAAGCTGCTGAGTCAAACTTTTACTAAGGAATGGAGAGAAGTCTTGAGCTAAGAGTAAGGGCGGGCTTGACCTCGTTTCTATGGATGATGTCAGCATGCTTACTAACTATTGGCTGATAGTCTCTGTCAGAGATTTATTCATGGACATATTTGTGACGTCCCGTGACGTATTCATGTATGTTGGGATATGGTTACGTGTT
>NW_015723587.1:0-293 GCF_001515625.1 Sinocyclocheilus rhinocerous
TTTAAAGGCGACTCAACCCTCTTTTTGTTTGTGATATACTGTCTCGGTCTAAATTACATTCACACTGGGGTTTTAGGAATAATTATAATAATAATAACAACAGTGACAGTTGTAGCCATATATTGTAAAACAATTGCACTGCAAAATAAATGAAAATAAATAGGTCTATTTCATAGGTATATTATTTTTGCTTTACACTACAGTAGGAAAATTACAATACTTCTTTCCTAATTTCTACACTTGAAAGCAGGGGTGCTCCGATTGATCGGCTACCGATCACTATCGGCCAATAA
>NW_015723588.1:0-293 GCF_001515625.1 Sinocyclocheilus rhinocerous
CACCACACTCCTGCAGCATGAGGTGAATACAGGTTCTTCAATGATAGCTGGGGGGGGATAATATAAAAAGTATTTTTATAATATAAAAAGTCAACATTAACTGCAGCTGGTGCCAAATAAAAATGATTATGTTTTGGAAAACAGCAAGTCAAATGTAGAATAGGGGCCACACACTTGCACTGACTGTAGCATTGAATAGACTGAACATTAGCAATACCCATGTTACTGTTTTAGCACCATATTTGTTCCTTATAGTTTACTGTGTTTTGGTTAGGATATTTAAAGATGCAGTT
>NW_015723589.1:0-293 GCF_001515625.1 Sinocyclocheilus rhinocerous
AAATCCATTTGAAATTCAGCCTCCGCACTCCATGTTGTGTTGGAATGACCCATTATTTCACACTAGGGCAAACTGTGCGAATTCATAAATATAAATAAGCAGCTTCACACCCCTGCCTCTCAAAGCAGCACGCCGCACACAAAGCAGGCCTGATGAATTCAATCACGGAGAGAAAAATACTAGGGCAATTATACAGAGAGGGCTTGGGGTGACTGTAACTCAGTTCACCCGCCATACCTGTGGGGTGAAAGTTAGAACCGGATATTTTATTCAGATTTATGCATCCTGAAATC
>NW_015723590.1:0-293 GCF_001515625.1 Sinocyclocheilus rhinocerous
ATTTTTGCCAAGCTGTTTGAGTTCATGTTAATTTTATGATTTAACAATTTAAACTTAAATTTTACGTTTTAAGCAAATTTTTGCAGTCAAAACAGGGTTTCCCATTATTGTTTTGTGAGACCGCAAATTACAGTGTGTCAATATCTTCTAAACTTAAGGTTATGTGAGGACACAATACGATTTACTCACTAAAATTAGTTCACTCCACTGCAAACAGGGTTATTTTTATTCTTTACTGTCCCAATACACAAACGCTAATCTTGCACTAGCATTGGTTTAATTCATGAATAACA
>NW_015723591.1:0-293 GCF_001515625.1 Sinocyclocheilus rhinocerous
AAAATCCACTTTTACATGATGTTTGGACATAAATGTGTGTTGGCAATATGTGAACACAACCACCCTACAATGATAAAAATCCATCCACTCTTTATTTTTTAATCCCCATTAAACCAAATCAGTCTTATTCGACATGCCGTTTTGATTTTCTAAGCAGTGTGACGTCACGCCCATGTCCGCTGACTGACACCGCCGTATAAGTAGAGACCCTGCCCTGAGTGAACCGCACACAATCCGCCATGTTTATGGCATTTAAAAGCAGCATTCAAGTTAGAAATGTCTTCTTATTAAAG
>NW_015723592.1:0-293 GCF_001515625.1 Sinocyclocheilus rhinocerous
AAATTGGACGTTTTGAGAATATGCAGAAATAATGTTTTCATAACTTAAACATTCTTAGAACATTTTTTTGTTTGCTGGGTTTTTGTTATTATTAAATTATTCTTATCTGATTCAAAAAAAAAAAACATATCCGAAAGTCATTCCTGTTGGAATTCTTCCCAACTTTCACCTCGGCGTGTAACTGGACTCATGTTGAGTGTGTGTGAATCATTATAAGAGTATTAGGTGGCAGATAAATGCATTTCCCTTTCCTCTCTCCATCTCTTTCTTTCAACTACACAATGATTTATTAC
>NW_015723593.1:0-292 GCF_001515625.1 Sinocyclocheilus rhinocerous
GCACTACCATTAAAGGATTTGGTGTTCTTTAAAATTTATATTATTCATTTCATTGCAGTTTCTTCAGACAAAAACCTTCAAGATTTTTGTCACCTTTTCTATATTAAAAAAAAACAAAACAAAAAAAACATACTTTTATTCAGCAAGGATGCATTAAATGTATCCAAAGTTTATAATGTCACTAAAGATTTCTATTTCAAATAAATGCTGTTTTAAAATAAATTTCCTATTCATCAGTAAATCCTGAAAAAATAAAATGCATCACGGTTTCCACAAAAATATTGAGCAGCAC
>NW_015723594.1:0-293 GCF_001515625.1 Sinocyclocheilus rhinocerous
TATACATAATAAATAAACACAGTACACATACATATATTATGTAAAAAACATTTATTTTGGATGCGATTAATCGTTTGACAGCACTACTTGTCTGTGTAACTTGTTTTGCACTACTTGTTCTAAGGACAATTGAAGACAACCTAAAATCTGCATAAAAATATTAATAATATTCATTTTTTTAATGTTTATTATTTAGTATATTTAATAAGTATGTATTTATAATATTATTTTATTTTTAGGGCAACAAATAATGTTTAAATCAGCTGGTTTAGGATGGTTTAGCTGCTATTTTT
>NW_015723595.1:0-293 GCF_001515625.1 Sinocyclocheilus rhinocerous
ATATATAAATAATACTAAATTAACACAATAAATGTTGCCATTGTTAATTACTCTTTATTTATTAACAACAATAGATTTTTTAATATAATCTGTAATATTTTGTAATGTATTTCTGTATTTTAAATCCTGGGACATGAGTGCTCATTATTGATGGAACATCCAATTAGTAATGATTTCTCATAATTATTAGTCAAACTGAATTGATTTGCATACTTCAAACAATCAGATCTGCATTAAAATAGTGTGTATGTGTGTGTTTGTGTATGTACAGAGCCCAGGTTTATTGCGGCCCA
>NW_015723596.1:0-293 GCF_001515625.1 Sinocyclocheilus rhinocerous
AACACAAACATTACACCCAAAGTTTAATACGAAGTATGCTCAATAGTAAACACCACTAGAAAGGTCACACAGAGCAGCATGTTTGCATTTAGGGAGCATCGCTTCATATATTCAGGACACTCCCTGTTTCTCCATCCATCATGAATGACGGTGTTCTGTTCAGGCATGTGAGTGCAATGTTGTTGAACAAGTGCTATGCAATCTTCCGCCCACTAGAAACCTCCTGTGTCATGAACTGGCAAAACAGACCTTCACTCATGATTGAATGTCACATGAAGCAGCTCTTCCTCACT
>NW_015723597.1:0-293 GCF_001515625.1 Sinocyclocheilus rhinocerous
AACACTTGAAGTGTTGAACAACAAACTTAAAGCAACATACCAGTGTTTCTTACAGGATTTTGTTTTTGTAACTGCACAGAAAGAATCCCCAAAACTAAAATTTGTGCCTAACAATGTGCTGAACGATAATCCATACTATTTGTTTTGTTTAATTTAAAACGCCATTTATTACTCTGTTTATTACATTTTGGGATATGTATTTTTAAGCACACATATGATTAACTAGTTATAATAAGACTGATTTTCGTTTTACTAACCTCACATATGTGCATTTTTAATATTGCATTGCAGTG
>NW_015723598.1:0-292 GCF_001515625.1 Sinocyclocheilus rhinocerous
ATATCGTGATATCAATTTTGGCCATATCGTCCAGCCCTAACTCAGGGCTGTTTACATCCTCTGAGATTATTTGTCTCTATGGCTGTGCAAACAACAAAATGGATCAAAAAATATATATATATATTTTTTTTTTCACTGCAAAAATTAATCTCTGTATTCTCATGCAAAATTTTGAATGTGCACCAAGTTACACTGGTTATTATACTGTTTAGGGATGCGCCGATCCGATATTCATTTCGGGTATCGGCTCCGATAGTGCCATTTTTCTCGGATCAGGTATCGGTCAGAGAGC
>NW_015723599.1:0-293 GCF_001515625.1 Sinocyclocheilus rhinocerous
ACTCCTAGTAAATCAGCAGCGATCTGAAACTCAAACAGAAAACATTCAACAGAACACAAATATTATGGAAACACAAACAACATCATAACGTAACACCCCCACCGCTAAAAATCAACGCACCGTTGATTACTTATGTTAAACTGCACGAGACAAAGTATCGGCCAAAACATTGTCTTTTCCTTTCTTATAGCGGATTTCCAAGTTAAACTCCTGTATGATTAATGCCCAGCGCATTATACATTGATTAGAGTTACGCATGCGGGAGAGAAAAACCAAAGGGTTATGATCTGTAA
>NW_015723600.1:0-293 GCF_001515625.1 Sinocyclocheilus rhinocerous
CAGTTCAAAGTCAAAGTATCTAGACAAAATGCTCTTGAATTAAAGAAAATGAGCTTCACATTCAGCTGAACTTGACATAATAAATTGAAAGTATTTAACTTTTAAAATAAACTGTTGAAGAGACTTTGACATTATGCTCAAATTATGCTTTGACAGATAATCGAACCTTTTAAAGAAACAAGTTCAGTCGCAATTTACCAAATGTTAAACTTTTTATTCTGAAGCAGATTATTTTATTATTGTGTACAGTTTCATATTTATTTGTTTATAAATAACTCAAGTTTGTCAAGAAT
>NW_015723601.1:0-293 GCF_001515625.1 Sinocyclocheilus rhinocerous
AACAAGTGGCACACAAAAGGAGGCAATCTGAGCTACAAGAAAGAAAGCACCTCAATTACTAAACTCAGCACACTGGCTCTGATATTACAGACTTAATCAAATGAACTGGATTCTCGCATTTGAAAAGCATTACATTTCTTAAAGACTATACTGTGCCCTATTTTAATATGCTACACTTCTAAAACAAACTATATTCCTGTGCAGTGGTATAATGTAACGAAGTAATAATTTTTTATATTTCAGCCAACCTTTACTTTTACTCCACTACATTTCCTAATTAAAATGTATACTTT
>NW_015723602.1:0-293 GCF_001515625.1 Sinocyclocheilus rhinocerous
AACTATATTAAATTATATAAATATAAAAGCATACAGAAGCATTTTGCCGCCTACAATTTAGAATGCCTTAAATTTTGAGTTTTAATAAACCAATAAATCACGTGCGTGCACTCTCTGTGTGATTTGGTGTTCTACTCGATAATGTCAGATGGCACATCATTACAAGAACACTTACCATTACTGCAGACGATATATTGTATATCGCACAGCACACCCCAGCCTCGACTTGAGTGGAAAATGAAATCATCCGCGCACTTGTTTGCACATGAGCAAAGGTGTTTTTTAGGAGTCTA
>NW_015723603.1:0-293 GCF_001515625.1 Sinocyclocheilus rhinocerous
TAATCTCCGAGCAGCACACAGCGGTGTTTCGTTACTGAATGACTCGGCGGTTTTGAAATCAGCGCTTTCAGTGATCCATTCATAAAGATGGACACTTGCTTGATTCTTGAATGAATCAGTCGTCTGAATGAATCGCTTGAACTAATGATTTAAATGTTCACTAATTAACACAGTCACTTGATGCCACCTACTGGCGGTTTACTCTCATATTTTAAAGTATCATTGCATTTTTTCCAACTTTTCATATTTGTATATTAAAGGGGTCATATGATGCTATTTTAAAGATCATTATT
>NW_015723604.1:0-293 GCF_001515625.1 Sinocyclocheilus rhinocerous
AACACCACTGCCTCTTTTCGTTTTCATTTAAACATATTAATAACCGCAGAAATGTAGTTAAGGGAACGTACATACATTACAATGAAACGAAATATTATATCAAACAGTGTTGCCTTTTCATTTAAATTTAACATATTAATAGATTAATAGGAAAAAGACCAAAGATTACCTTTTAGATTTACCCCCAAACTAATTTATCTTATGTTTAACCACTACAGACATCAGAGCCAGCGGCAAATGTCAGAAGGACTAGACGAGTTGAGGCTGCTCTTGTTGGGATACATGAGCACTGA
>NW_015723605.1:0-293 GCF_001515625.1 Sinocyclocheilus rhinocerous
AACTAGGTGTGTTGCTCCCACAGCTAGGTAAATTATTGCTAGCTGATATTAAAACCTGGCATGATAAGTTTAAAGTTGTATGTCTGTACTAAAATTAAATCTGTAGAAAAGTAAATAATGTCCTGGCAGAAAATTAATTCCTTATTAAAAAAAACCTTATTAAAGTTTACAGACATTTTCTTCAACACTACACAATGCAATGCATAAGGTTTTGGTATTCCTGAAAATAACAAATGCTCAGCAAGATACAGAATGTAAAGAGGTGTTTTTATTCATGAAACTACCAAGAGCAG
>NW_015723606.1:0-293 GCF_001515625.1 Sinocyclocheilus rhinocerous
TAACCTTTACTACTTTTTACTACATGAATATAACTATGAATCTAATGGCATAATATTTTTGTTTTTTTATTCACAATGCCTATAAGAACTGTCTCTACTGTTACATCTGGTTTGCAGAATTATAATAAAAATTTTCTCTATATATTTTTTTTTGGATAGGTTAGAGCTGGCGATTCTCAACCTGCAGAGCAAAAATCCGATGGTAGCAAAAGTGTATAATCTCCTCCATCTTGTTTGGAAAACTTATAATTTTAGTGCAAAGTCAAGACGGGAGTTGAATGCCCTTGGAGAAC
>NW_015723607.1:0-293 GCF_001515625.1 Sinocyclocheilus rhinocerous
CCCCCCAAAAAATAGAAATGAAAATAAAACTTTTCGGCAGAACGCTATTAATTTTGAAAAAGGACTAAGACACGCGCAGATTACAAAATCATGTAGATGTCAGCCGGTTGGAATTAAAAACGAGGGGAAAAAAATCAAACTGCAAGACAATCCAAAATAAAAAGGGGAAAGTTCGACTAACAGTAACGTTGTAGTCTGATTAAGTCCTGCAGGCGAGTGGTAAATATTCTTCACTGTAGCAACCTTCGCGAATTCCCAGCACGGTGTAGAAATGATATCAGTTTGAATTAAGC
>NW_015723608.1:0-293 GCF_001515625.1 Sinocyclocheilus rhinocerous
AATCTTTATCGACAAGCAACACGGATAAATTAAATGTGATTTGGAATGAACAGAACGAGACTGAACCAATAATAACTTAAACGAAATCTTAACAAAAGATAAATATAAAACACTGCTAGCGGTGAACGTTCAGATTTTACGTTTTTCAATTTAGAGTTTTCATCTTTGACATTGAATCATTTGTCTTTTAAAGGTTATATGGGACCTTATCGGCAATGACAGTTTTTGTTCCTACAAAGTCAAGTAAGTAGTACTATACCAATATAAACTAACTTGCACTGTTCAGCGGTGTA
>NW_015723609.1:0-293 GCF_001515625.1 Sinocyclocheilus rhinocerous
CACACAGTAACAGGCACTCAGTCTTCCCACTGACTGCTGTCTCTAACATTGGATGGATTTCTGGAATATTCTTCTCACTGAGACAAACAAACCTCCTCGTACTATTAGGACAGAATGACTCACTGCTCTTTTTTGAGGGTGTAGACTCTTTAACCACTACATTTCTTAAGAAAATCCAAAGATTTTCATGTCTTGAATACGTTTCATTTAGTAATTAAAGTTGTAATTTATAGATAAAAGAGTTTCTCTCAAGATCAACTGATCGTAGTGACTTTGTGAGC
Organism: Sinocyclocheilus rhinocerous; assembly: GCF_001515625.1. Classification (NCBI taxonomy): domain Eukaryota; kingdom Metazoa; phylum Chordata; class Actinopteri; order Cypriniformes; family Cyprinidae; genus Sinocyclocheilus; species Sinocyclocheilus rhinocerous. Next base: position 282 of record NW_015723609.1, read on the forward strand.
CATTGCCATGAA
>NW_015723610.1:0-293 GCF_001515625.1 Sinocyclocheilus rhinocerous
GGAGGTGCTGAGAGAGACTGGAAACTCTACAGAAAACAAATCAAACTCATCAGCTCCACACTTCACCCAATAACCTACAAGAACATCAGATTTGACTTGACTGATCCTTAGTAACTCAATCAAGCACTTTCACAGCATCAGCTTCATTCTTATATTCATTATATCACATTAGAGCTACAGATTCTAGTGTTTGCCACTTACACTCTGTGAACTTTCTAGGAAACACACTGAACAAAATTATAAACGCAACATTTGTTTTTGCCCCCATTTTTCATGAGCTGAACTCAAAGATC
>NW_015723611.1:0-293 GCF_001515625.1 Sinocyclocheilus rhinocerous
AATTCATAAAAATGAATGAATTCATTAAATGAATTAAAAATGATTTAAATTAAAAACAAATTACTTATAATAATGAATTATTAGATAAAGATAATTACAATAAACTGAAAATAATGCATTAATAAATAAAAATATAATGAATTTAATCATTAAAATACTGAAAAATAATGAATTGAAAATAATGCATTAAAAAAGAATTACAAATAAAATGACTAAATTAATGAAATAAAAATATACACATTAAAAAAAATGAATTAGTTAAATTATGAATTTAAATGAAAATGTAAATGCAT
>NW_015723612.1:0-293 GCF_001515625.1 Sinocyclocheilus rhinocerous
ACGCTGTAATGACAAATTATAGAGCAAAGTTATGTACTATTAAACACTTTGAGTTAGAAGCTGAGACAATCATGTCGTACTGAATTCAAATTAGAATCAGTCGAGGGGTTAAAATAGTACATTTAACCTGGATAAGGACAGGACAGTAATAACATTCTGTGACAGCTGTAATTAATAGAAAAATGACAGGAATAATGAGGAATTCAGAAGAGGAATTTCCTCTGATATTATATTTGTTAATGAATAATAGTGATAGAGATAAATGTAAACAAAGAAACTATAGAACCCTGCAG
>NW_015723613.1:0-293 GCF_001515625.1 Sinocyclocheilus rhinocerous
ATCAAGCTAAATATTACATAATGTTTTTGTGTTATTTCCAAATTTTAATTTTGTCAAATTATGCAAAAGTGTCTAGATATTATTTAATTAGGATATATAAAATGCTAGTTCTTAGCTTTAGCCATTGTAAGACAAAGGAATCAGCCATTTTAGTCCACAAATATGTCTTTTAATCAGTCATTTCCTTCACATAATGTTATTAATCACAATATACAGCTTACAATTTGAGGTATGTGGTGGAAATTATACTTTCAGTTTTTTAAAATTAATTATTATTCTTGTTATTATTATTT
>NW_015723614.1:0-293 GCF_001515625.1 Sinocyclocheilus rhinocerous
CGTAAATACGATCTATCCGACATGACTTGAACGCACCATTAGCTCAAACCAAACAGCTAAAATGTCCACATCCAGAACTGCATTTGACAATGAGAGCAATTGGTTGAATCTCATGTAAACAGTCAAAAACACTTTGGGGTCATATTTCACCTCAAAAAAAAACAAACAAAAAAAAAATATATATATATATATATGGAATAAAGAAAATAGAAAGCATTTTAGGAGAATATTGAATAAATTTTATGTGAAAAATAAATATATTTTAATAGTACTGATAGTACTAACAAAATTTG
>NW_015723615.1:0-293 GCF_001515625.1 Sinocyclocheilus rhinocerous
CCGGAGCTCCTCCGTGAGACTCGAGACCGGTGAGTGGTGCAGGTAGCATAATAGGACCCCTTTAAGTGAACTCAAGATTTCCGAGCGTTAGAGGCTGAAATAGACAAGCTATATGAGCAAAACTACACAGTAACAATAACGGAGCTGTGAAGTCAAGTTTGTTTTATACAAAATGCACTATTGCAAAACGTTACTTAAATAATCCTAATGCAGGGCTCGACATTAACGCTTGTCCGGGACAAGTGAACGTTTTGGACGGGCAAGTGAAAGAGAAATTTACTTGCCCAATCGGA
>NW_015723616.1:0-293 GCF_001515625.1 Sinocyclocheilus rhinocerous
GTTTTAGTTTGTTATTTTAGTATTTCAGCTTATTTCTGCTCGATGCAAAGGCAACATTTCTCATTTTCTACAATATTTTGTAGTATTTTAGGTTAATGTTTTTTTTTATTATAAGTAATTAAACTTTATTATTGGTTTATATATATATATATATTAGGGTTGTCAGTTTAACGCGTTAACTTAATTAATTAGTTACAAAAAAAATAACGCGATTAAAATATTTTAACGCAGTTAACGCACCCAAATGCGTTCACCCAAAAAATGTTAATTCTGTCATCATTTACTCACTCTCG
>NW_015723617.1:0-293 GCF_001515625.1 Sinocyclocheilus rhinocerous
TTTTATTTTTAATCTCTCAACATTTTACAACAGTAGGCTGGTGGTAAAGACAAGAAAATAAAAGAAACGAAATTCCAAAGTCAGATGCAATCGCCACCTGCACTCTCTATCTGCGACACAACGTCACTTGCAATCGACACAAATCGTGTGGGTTGCCAATGGAGACGATATACTGTGGTGGTTCCCTATCTGTCGGTCATTATGAGTTATGTCGTGACTCGACATTATGGGGTCTTACTTGGGAGCTTAATCCTCTCTGATTAAGAGAAAACGCCAATGAAATTTGGCTAGTG
>NW_015723618.1:0-293 GCF_001515625.1 Sinocyclocheilus rhinocerous
TTAAGCCATTGGTGGACTTCCCAAAGTGACTTGAACCATGAACAACAGAAGATAGGAGAGGGGCAGTTCGGAAACTATCATTCCTTCTGGTGCCATTAGTGGTGCAGAAAAGTTACACACTTCACCCCCCAAAAAAAAAAAGTGTTTGTCACTGTTTGAACAAATTTGTTGTTGCCGTCAAACCAGTTTTATTCCAAAGTATTTTTTGTCTCACCAATGTTCAACCTAAACTACACCTTTGTGTTCAGAATTTCCATACATCCAAAAGCAACAAGTACAGACTGTTTCACTGC
>NW_015723619.1:0-293 GCF_001515625.1 Sinocyclocheilus rhinocerous
AAGAAAGAAAGTCATACAGGTTTGAAACAACATGTGGGTGAATAAATGTTCATTTCTAGGTGAACTATACGGTGGACCAATAGTGCACAGCATAACGAAATCTCCATGACACAACAAACACAATGAAATTAGCACAACATAACGGAAACAAGCTGCAACACATTGAAAACAAATCGCAACACAAAGGAAACAAATCGCAACACAAAGGAAACATGTCGCAACACAACGGAAACAAGCCGCAACACAACGGAAACAAGACGCAACACAATGAAATTAGCACGACACAACGGAAA
>NW_015723620.1:0-293 GCF_001515625.1 Sinocyclocheilus rhinocerous
GGATGACCCAGAAGATCATTCTGAGGCATCCAGTCCATCACTAAGGTGTTGTTTCCTAGAGCAGAGGGTCTCTTTCCTTTGTACCTCCAGATGATCTTCTGTGGAAGTTCTGCAAAAGCTTCAGCAATCGCCTCAGCCACATCATCAGGAAGCTGACCAATAAGAGTGCCCAGAGACATGATGATGACACCATGATCACCAGAGCTCTGCACAAAGTCCTCCAGATCTTGGGGAAGAGGCTTTGATGGCTTGCATTGAAAACCTCCCATGTAGACAATGTTCGGCATAGTGGG
>NW_015723621.1:0-293 GCF_001515625.1 Sinocyclocheilus rhinocerous
CCTCTGCAAACGCCAAAGTGACCTGTAACTGTCAGTTTATGCTTTTGCTGTCTCATTATGAATGTGGATGAACGTGTGGCTCATATTAAGTGGGTTTTGATCAAACTGCCTAAAATCAGCTCTGAAAACACTGAATATGAAAGGACCAACAACTTCAAAATTTGAAATAGTGATTACACCAAAATCTATTGTGATGATAGACAGTAAAGAGCTGTATAATCCAACACAGGGAGAAGACAATTATTTAAAAAATATATATATATATTCAGGCAGAGTATTTATTGTGTTATGAT
>NW_015723622.1:0-293 GCF_001515625.1 Sinocyclocheilus rhinocerous
AAAAAAAATACCGTCATGTACCGTGAAACCGGTATAATTTTGAAAGTTACTATGATATACATTTTTGTCATACCGCCCAGCACTAACCAGTATGTTACTTTATTTCTGAATGTGACAAATAAAATGTGACTTGTTAAATGATACAATGATGCAACTTTGTCCTCTCAACAATGCAAATTTTACCCAGTGCAACTTATTTTCAAGAAAATGCAGTAATTAAGTTGGTTTGTGACGTGTTCTCTGGTCATATATTAAAGCAATCATAGTGAAGTTCTTCAGCAACAAATCACATC
>NW_015723623.1:0-293 GCF_001515625.1 Sinocyclocheilus rhinocerous
CGCTGCTGCCATACACCTGGTGAAGACTCGTGGGGATAGAGAAAGACCGAATAGAAGTACTCAGAACTGATAAGACTTAATCCTGGAATGCAAAGCAGGCCTGTGCTGTGGAGCAATTGGAACATGGAAGTAAGCATCCTTTAAGTCCATTGTGGTGAACCAGTGCTGATGCCTGACTGCGTGGAGAACATCGGTCACGCGCAACATGCGAAATGGAAGTATCTTCAGAAACTTGTTGAGGGACCGAAGGTCGAGTATAGGCCTTACCCCGCCGTCTTTTTTTGGAATTATGA
>NW_015723624.1:0-293 GCF_001515625.1 Sinocyclocheilus rhinocerous
ACAAACCTTCATCTAATCATCCTTCTTGAACTTCCCATTGATGTAGGGCACGTAGTCCAAGATGAGCCTCCAGTCTGAGAAGTGAACGAGAGCAACACCTCCAACTCCTCCCCAGACCTCGTGGGAACCCTGGAGAACATCACACTCATGAGCTAATGATGGATCAAAGGCCTCTAAATCATCAACCTGATCAACCTGGTTCACACTCAATCTCCTCCATGCTTTCTGTCTCTGATTGATAGTTTAGAGCAGGGGTGTCCAAACTGCGGCCCGTGGATGAATTTTAAGCGGCC
>NW_015723625.1:0-293 GCF_001515625.1 Sinocyclocheilus rhinocerous
TTATTTTCAATGAACCTGTTACATCGGTTCGGAAATCACGCTGAACGATTCATTAACAAATTTGACAGAGTGGATTGCAGCTGTTCTCAAGTCAACAACTCATTGATTCAAATAATCTGGTCAGGGCAAGTACAGTTAACAATTCAGTGAATTCACAAGTCTGACTTAAAATGAACCAAGAACGAGAGATCCATGACTGATGGTAGGATTTTTATTGTAATTGAAAATCATAGATAACGACTGTCAGTTGTCAGTTGTTTGTGAACTAAATCTGCTGTAAAAGGGTGAGCTGT
>NW_015723626.1:0-293 GCF_001515625.1 Sinocyclocheilus rhinocerous
ACAAAGTCATTATTACGAGTGGGAAACTCAATTTTCTTTAAGCCCCGAGTTTCAGAGTTGGGGGCGTGTCAGTGAGAAAACGTGTCTGATGCAATGGACACAGCCAAAGACTATAGATATGCAGTGACTGTGTTGACAGTAAATTAGTTGAAATTAATAAAAAAAAATTTGTACAATAAAACTATTAAAGATCCTTATACAAAATATTTTATTATTGTATGATTACCATAGAATGATTCAGTTTACTACATCTTCATAAATTGAATAAAAACAGAAAAAAGCAAAAACACAAT
>NW_015723627.1:0-293 GCF_001515625.1 Sinocyclocheilus rhinocerous
ACATACAAAATGTGCAGGGCAGGGTGTCCTCCAGGACAGGTTTGAGAAAACCACTGCCTTAGACCATCTACCAATGTTAAATCTTAAAATAATAAAGTTACCACAGCATCTTTCTGAAAAAAATGCAGCGATAAACCATGAAGACTTGTCTGGAACCAATCATAGTTTTCCAAATTATTCCTCAGGGAGCAGAGAAGCACTGAAAAATACATAAGAGTCACATACACAGGCATTAATGCAAACAAACGCCAGTGCAAAGTCTGCACATTCAGAATGGGTTCACTCAGCTGTAG
>NW_015723628.1:0-293 GCF_001515625.1 Sinocyclocheilus rhinocerous
ACACACACATGCTCAAACACACACACACACACGTTCAAACACACACTTGCACAAACACACACACACTTTCACTCACACTCACTCACACAGACACACACACACACACATGCATGCATAAACACACACGCATTCACAAACACACACACACACACACATGCTCAAACACACACATGCATGCATTCACAAACACACAATCACTCACACAAACACACACACACAAACACACACTCTCTCACACAAACACACACTATCACTCACACACACTTGCATAAACACACACTATCACTCACACA
>NW_015723629.1:0-293 GCF_001515625.1 Sinocyclocheilus rhinocerous
ACAGTCTTTTACCGTTAAATTCACAGTCATTTTTTTACAGTGTAGTTATAAAATTATAATTTAAATTGATGAAATATTTGGCAACAAATGTGTAAATATGCACTATATGATTGCATTACAACTATTAGAAAGACTTACTTGTGACAAAGGTTCTGCTTTCTTGCTGTACATTCCTCCAATTATGACCATGTTAGGCATCAATGGACGAGGTAATTCAAAGACAAAGTCAAAATGCATAAACCAGAGAGCTGCACGGCTCATGATCTCCACCATTGATGTTTTTCTCTGAAGTA
>NW_015723630.1:0-293 GCF_001515625.1 Sinocyclocheilus rhinocerous
ACAGGCCAAAAACCAGCACCTGCTTGAGGAGAACCAGAAGCTGAGAAGAGAACAGGAACACATCACTAAAGAGTAGGTCCACACCAGATCAATACTGCCCAACTCCCACAGAACTGTAAAAATGGATGTTTGGAATAAATAAAATAATTTGCAGAACAGAGCTGTTCACTAAAGACATCAATTTGTAAGCTAACCTGGAAGGCTAATTCAACACGGGTCCCCTCAGGAACCTCTAATGGGTTTTTTTAGAATAGCGCTTTATGATTTATGACCAAGTTAAGCTTAGTGGTTAG
>NW_015723631.1:0-293 GCF_001515625.1 Sinocyclocheilus rhinocerous
AAAAAAAAATAGCTGTACAGCAATGTAAATGCTGTAGATTTAATACAAAAACAGCAATATAAAAATATTTTTATTAGTATAGTTATTAAATAAAATTAATTGATTCATTAATTCAGAAGGTGCTTTAAAATCTAAAGATTTTCTATGAAAGTACTTCATTAAACAGTAACTGCACACATGCACTTGATAGTTTTCCTTTTTAACCTGAGTGTTGTTGAAAAGAATAATCCAATGTATTAATCATTTTCATCATATTCTTCATTAAAACAAATTATTTTTTAATGATTAGCACT
>NW_015723632.1:0-293 GCF_001515625.1 Sinocyclocheilus rhinocerous
GAACTAGGGGAACCACCGACGTACCCGCAGTGGGGCAGTGAGGTGGAGCGCAGGGACCCGACCCAGAAGGCAAAGCGTCCCGGAGTGGGGTCTGAGTGCGCGGTGCAACACTTACCTGGTTCCACGGTTGGGCAGGGGGCGTGTGAGGAGGCACAGTGTCGTCGAGCTGGGCCCTGCTGCCCGCTGGCGAAAGGAGAGGGGGACGGAAGTGTTAAGGCTGTGTCTTGTACACTGCCATCCTCGTCCTTTTGGGACCCAGAGAAATAGGAAACTGCTCTTTTGTTGAATGTTTG
>NW_015723633.1:0-293 GCF_001515625.1 Sinocyclocheilus rhinocerous
ACCGCCGGCTAGAGCTCTGGGAGATCTGAGGGTTACAGTGAGAGCCTCTCCGCCGGGTACGTCCCCGTGGACCTCTCACTCCTCCCGCAGTGAATGTCCCATGCGCCTCTCGATTGATTTTGCTGGCCTGGCTCGTGACAGTATCAGCATTTCATTCTGTGCGCCGCCGGAGGATCGGATGTCGATCGCGTAATCGGGGGATGGGCTGAGCCGAGGATGTTGTCGCCACCGCTGAATCGGACCCGGTACTGACGGCCATGCTTGCCCGGGCAGCCGTGAGCATCGGGCTGGAG
>NW_015723634.1:0-293 GCF_001515625.1 Sinocyclocheilus rhinocerous
TTCTGTGCAAGAAGCCACATCATCTCACAGAAGGATTTATTTCAAGCACTCGATGATGTTATGAAGGGAGTTTGGAGTAAAAATATGTTATTAAATCTGTTTTTTTTCACATGCTTTCAAATGGAACAGCATTTACTACACAGAGCCGTTGTTCAATGAGAAGCTAACTTTTATAATCGCAAACAGCTTTCATAATCGCAGAATGATTTCTTCGGTTTCATAATCACGCGATTAAATCGTCTGTGATGATGAACGCGATTTTGTGTAACTTGTCAGTGAACTACGGCTCTGTG
>NW_015723635.1:0-293 GCF_001515625.1 Sinocyclocheilus rhinocerous
GGTTTAAACTGATCCCACAGCCTGGCCTAGCTGGTGTTCAGCTGGCAAGCACACCTAACAAAATCACTAAAACTAAAATTAAAATGTAAACTGAAAATATAAAAATAAAATGTAATTCAAAATATTAATAAATACTATAACAGTATATAAATAATAGCACTGCTCTAAAACCAACCAACAGACCAATCTGACGAGACTGGGAAACATTTTTTTTTGGATGCTTTTCTTTTTAAGATAAAAAGACCATATTTTGTTTTTACAGCTATAAAATATGATTTATAGTAACGCAGCAC
>NW_015723636.1:0-293 GCF_001515625.1 Sinocyclocheilus rhinocerous
GCTTAACCCTTGTTGGTTTTAAAATGTGCAGCAGTGAACAATCACAAAAGTAATGGCATTGCATTATTTATAGACATTTTTTGGTGACAGTTCACTGAAAAGCACGTAGGATTTGATCTGAGTATCCCTGCATCACAATGTCCATTAGTAGCTCACCAACCAGATACTCATCAGTCATTTCTGTTTTGTATCAGTTTCATTCACTTAATTGGTGATTTTTATTAGCTAAGTTTACAAACGAGAGGAAGCGGTGTATTTAAGAGCCCTAATGGTGTTCACACTAACAATCAGCA
>NW_015723637.1:0-293 GCF_001515625.1 Sinocyclocheilus rhinocerous
ACTTAAGTGCTTAAATATTGGAAGCAGCCCGAGCAAGAAGTGAAGTCGGCTGTAGACGGGCACATTTGAACTCCCTGGGCGTGGGGCGGCTGAGACGCGCTCATTTAATGTCTGCTTTACTTCCTAGTAAATGTACGATTCTCCGCCTCTTTTGGATAGACACTTCAAATAATATTCTAATGAGCATCTGTATTATTCAGTCCTGCTTTTGTAGAGGCACACGCCAGTCACTGAGCAGCTCCGCCCACTTCGCCGCCCCAACACACACACACACATCTGTTCACCACTCATAA
>NW_015723638.1:0-293 GCF_001515625.1 Sinocyclocheilus rhinocerous
ACTGTAATTATGATTACTGTTTTTGTGCTTGGTGAAATGTCACCTCATGTTCTGGCAAAACAAAGCTAAGAACTGTTTATGAATTTGTTAACTTGTTTTACAGTGACTGTAAAATAGTATTTTAGGTAAGGGAATATCATAGTTTGAGTTTTGATATTTGGAATATGGTCATTGGACTACTTTTGGGCTATTGGCCAATGGGCTAGTTTTGTTACACAAACCTGGCAATCCTGTTTTATGGAATAGAACATCAAGACTTCACATTAGTTGTTTAACAGTATAGCATGGGGGGG
>NW_015723639.1:0-293 GCF_001515625.1 Sinocyclocheilus rhinocerous
CTTTGATCCTATTGAAAAATAAACCATAGAACACAGTGGAAGACATGCGTAGTAAAACCAGGGGTGTAAAATACATGATTACTGTACTTAAGTATTATTTTGGGGTATCTGTACTTTATTCAAGTACAATTTAAACTCACTACTTGTACTTTTACTTGATTACATTTCTGGAAAAAAAAACTGTACTTTTGACTCCTTACAATTTTATTTCAACAACTTGAAAAGTACTCATTACATTTTTACATTTATATTTTATCTTATGCACATTAAATATGATAAACAGAAGCTCAAAA
>NW_015723640.1:0-293 GCF_001515625.1 Sinocyclocheilus rhinocerous
AATGCCACACTCAGCTGGCCAAAGAGATCACGAGAATGGAGAAAAATTTTTATTTTGTTGGTTCCAAGATTGACTCAAGCATTGATGCTGAGAAGAGGAAGAAGAACTTTGACCAGAAAAAAACACTGGATATCATCCGAGAGGACTGTGAAAAAGGTTGGTTATTCAGGTCACACAACAATGTTTTTTATTAGATACAGTAATTATTATAAAATATTTAATGACTTATTTCATGATGCACTTTCCTGTTTCTGTCTAGGTCTGAGAAAGATCGGTATAGAGGATCCTGTCGT
>NW_015723641.1:0-293 GCF_001515625.1 Sinocyclocheilus rhinocerous
TTCAGCAAATTTTAATTTTTGGGTAAACTATTTATTCCTTTAACATTTAGTGTCAGGAGTTCGTTAATGTTTCCCGTAATCTGCCTTCTTTCTGCCCACCTGCGGATGACACTTCTGCTGGCACAGGAACGATCTGATAGAAGACACACCTGGAAAAGAGGTCAGTGGAGCAACAGAGAAAAACAGAGAGTTCTGAAAGTCTGATAAGAGAAATTGCAAAGTGAGGAGAACTACGGGGATTCCAGGTCGATGACTTTAAAAGGCTGTTGTTCTCGCCAGGTTTGACGCAGCAC
>NW_015723642.1:0-293 GCF_001515625.1 Sinocyclocheilus rhinocerous
AGTAACACTTACGTAGACCAAACTTTACAGTTTTATTCTTATCTATATTGTGAATTTTTTTACAGAAGGGTTTCTTCATATAACATTCCCTTACATTTTATTATTGCACTTTTCCTATTTATATCTGTAGATTTCAATAACAATGCATATCTTTCAAGGCTATTTTCTACTTTCTCCACTTCAGTAACACTTACATACAGAACATTTTACAGTGTTATTCCTATCCATATTCTGAAGGTTTTTATAGAGGGATTTCATCTCATTGACATAGAATTTATTATTTTACTTTATCT
>NW_015723643.1:0-293 GCF_001515625.1 Sinocyclocheilus rhinocerous
CCACAAACCAAACACCAGCTGGACCTGACACACACCAGAGCTGGACTCAACACTCTTCATGACTTCAATTTAGTGCATTTATGACACGAACTGAACACATTAAGATCTTCTAAAGAGCCACAGATTGAAGATGAATGTTGAGTAACTTCCTGCTAACTCATAACACAATGAAACGCTTGTAGAAACGTCAATCGTCTGGTGTCACGTCACTCTGCTGTGCTTCCTAATGTCTCCAGAAGAGCATCAGCACATCCTCTGAGCTCACGATGATCAGACGCTCATGTTCATGAGCC
>NW_015723644.1:0-293 GCF_001515625.1 Sinocyclocheilus rhinocerous
ATAAATCAATCAAAATCAATAAACTATAACATTTAAAACTTAAATTGTAAAATTTAAATAAAAATCTTTCACAATGAAAATGCATTTAAAGGTAAATTAATAACTTTATTAACTTCAACGTGTTGGGAAAATCACCATGTGCACAGTTGAACAGGTCTGAGCTTTGACCTTGAAAATACTTTTTTCTTTTTTTTTCTTTTTTACAATTCAACATGTTTGTAACATTTGATAACACCAATGACAAGATATCAATGGACAAAGGATCTAGGGTATTCATCAAGAAGGGTATTAAT
>NW_015723645.1:0-293 GCF_001515625.1 Sinocyclocheilus rhinocerous
GAGGAATAAAACTAAAGTTTGGTGTATGTAAGAAAAAAAACTCTTCAGATGCATTTAGATAAAGTGCAATAAAATGAAAATAAATTAAAATAAAATAAAAGTGTATTTTGTTTTTCTTTCACTAGTCTGAAAAAAATACATTATAGCTGCAAAATAGACCAAAATCTCAAAATGTAGCAGTGTTTTTCTTTAGAGTCTTGCCTTAAGCAAATGTTCAAGTCATGGTTAAAGTTTTGGTTTCAGGCACTGTTTTGTCGCTGCTCATTATTAGCTGACTGACTAGACAAAAGCAT
>NW_015723646.1:0-293 GCF_001515625.1 Sinocyclocheilus rhinocerous
ATAAATAGAATGAGATCCACAAATAAATCTTAGAGTTTCACAAACTTGAAATACATTCACAAATTAATTAAATGATATTTTCAAATAAAAAACATTTTCACAAATACCTTTTTATGTCACAAACACAACTTTGCATGGCATTCATTTGTGAATCGCATCCTGTACATTTGTAGATTGCTTCACCCATTTGTGGATCGCTCCCCGTACGTTTGTGAATGGCTTTCTGTGCATTTGTGGATCGCTGTGTTCATTTGTGGATTTTGAAACATTTCTAGCATCAAGACGCTGACAAT
>NW_015723647.1:0-292 GCF_001515625.1 Sinocyclocheilus rhinocerous
AGGGGGTCTGAATACTTTCCGTACCCACTGTACATCTAAAACATTTCCCTTGGAAAATATTTTAAGTTACATTTTAAAGTGTTAAATTGTATTAATTATTATTATTTTTTATTTTTTATTTTTTAAATGATGATCTTCTTTGCCATGAATATAGCATTTGATGCTATGCCGTTGATTAATTAAAAATGATAAATATTCAGAATAATAAAGGTGACTTGTTGCCTCTTAAAGGTTCGTCGGTCGCTTCAAGTCTCGTAAGGAGCGTGAGGCAGAGATGGGCGCTCGCGCCAAA
>NW_015723648.1:0-293 GCF_001515625.1 Sinocyclocheilus rhinocerous
GCTTTCATGTTTAATTTTTATATTTTTATTAAAAAGATACTACATAAAATGCATTATTATTATTATTATTATGTACAATGATAATACCATGTTTTTTGGGCATCGTAATTTTTTTCATTCTTGGAATACCATCTAATGCAATGATATATGGCATATACATAAGTTAATTATTCAGTGTCATGACATACAGTATATCAAAGTATAATAGTATGAACACCTGTAAGTCGCTTTGGATTCAGAGTTCAAGCCCCACCTGAATGTTGATCTGCTTGTCCTGCAGCATCCTCTGCAGC
>NW_015723649.1:0-293 GCF_001515625.1 Sinocyclocheilus rhinocerous
TATCTTAAATTTCAGTTCACATGCTATGATTTGGTTGTCATGATTGTGAGTAAACGACTGTCAAATTGGGCTGAAGAATTCCTGAAGTATAATTGCTGATGATTGTGTTTTTCTGACTTTTTCACTCTTGACCACTTCAGTGACCTCTCCTCTGATTGTGTCAGAAATAAAACCCATAAACCACAGGACATGTCTCTCACGACCTGAGCCAAACTGACCGTTCTTCAGCGGCTGCAAGGTGTAATCATTAGACTTGATTTGTGCAATCATATGATTACAGCTGCATGAGTCCA
>NW_015723650.1:0-293 GCF_001515625.1 Sinocyclocheilus rhinocerous
ATACAGTACATACTGTAGGGCCAGAAATGAACATCATTATTTTGCACTCTGGATTTGTCTTTTATGAGGGCCTGTTCTTTTCCTAATCATACAAAAAATACTTTTATTTGAAATACTTTAATTCATTAATATAATTATATCATTATTCTTATTTTATAGGCTAAGTTAAATCCAAATAAACCAGTATAAACAGCAGTATAATAGCATCTTATTTATGGCAAAATAACACTGCGATCTTATGCATTATTTACAGCTGCTTTGTACTGATCTTGATTTTTGAACAGTCAATTCTT
>NW_015723651.1:0-293 GCF_001515625.1 Sinocyclocheilus rhinocerous
ATACTTGGCTGTATGGACGCACAAATATGTTTGGGGAAAGCAGCTTATATGTGAAGTATGCCCGATGGGTGAATGTGAAGGCTAAATAAACGATGAACTTATGCTGTTTGTTTCATGTGTTACTTTATGAATGCAGCCATGTCTCTCTACACCCTTGAGATCTTCTGTAGGCTAGAAAATCATTTATCTTGGCGCGGTAGTCGATGTTACCGGTATTAAGGCCTGTTTACACCAAGAGCGATAAGGATAACTATAAATACAGTGAACGATAAATGTCTGTTTATTCTAATCTC
>NW_015723652.1:0-293 GCF_001515625.1 Sinocyclocheilus rhinocerous
ATATAATGCATATTTTATGCATTGACAATTAATTTATAACATTATTTTTAATATTATTTAATTAAATGAAAAATTATTAATGTAAAATCACTTCACTCTTAAAAAGTAGTTGCTTGCTCTGTAAAAGCATTAACTAAATGAATGGATGTGAATGTGAATGTGAATATTTATATGTACTGGAGGAAAGTAAATATACAATATACAATTTATACAATTATATACAATTTCCTATTGTAATTATATATTTAAAATATATAATATCTAACTATCCCTTTCTCTTTATTTTATATAAA
>NW_015723653.1:0-293 GCF_001515625.1 Sinocyclocheilus rhinocerous
ATATAGAAAGTTTGATGGTCAAGTATTTATGTTCTACTTATTTATTATGTGGGTTTCTGGAATACTGTATTCTTTCTGACTGGACAATAGTTGCATTAATTCAACAAATATATTTGTATAATCACCACAAAATGTATAAATTGCTTTCATATCTTTTTTCATATCTGTCTCTTTTCTTACCAGAGTAAGTTTCAGCTAAAAACTGCTGTAAACATAGACATAGAGGCAGTTTTATTTTAGTACTGTAAAACCTGATAAGTTAAGAATACTCATAACATTTGTGGAAACTTATT
>NW_015723654.1:0-293 GCF_001515625.1 Sinocyclocheilus rhinocerous
ATAATCGGTTAAACTAGCTAGCTGTTTTTATTGTTGACGTTTTATAAATTTATGTAAATGTTAGTGAAAAGAATTTAAAAAAAAAACTTTTAGGTATTCCACATATGTGATGGACATTGGTTATTATAATCTTTGCTATCTACTTTGAAGGCATCTTGAGTAAAACTGTTTCATATTTAATGAAACATATGCAAAACGCTTTAACCGGAAGCGGCGAGACCAGGTTAACAGAATACGGAAGTGTCACGTTCGCTACTGTGAGGAGCACGGAGCGAGGAACGAGGAGACGTGGA
>NW_015723655.1:0-293 GCF_001515625.1 Sinocyclocheilus rhinocerous
TTTATAACACTTTTGTTTTTGTTTCTGTGACATTAGATATGAGTTATGTTCTGAATCCAACTGAGTTGCCTTGCTGCCTACGCAACAGTTCAAAAAGTTTGGGGACAGTAAGATTTTTTTAAATGCTTTTTAGAAAGAAGTGTCTTATGCTCACCAAGGCTGCATTTATTTGATAAAAACCGCAAAACTGTGAAATATTACAATTTAAAACAACTGTTTTCTATTTAAATATATTTTAAGATGCAATTTATTCCTGTGAAGGCAAAGCTGAACCAGCAGCCATAACACCAGTG
>NW_015723656.1:0-293 GCF_001515625.1 Sinocyclocheilus rhinocerous
ATATTATATTATCTACATGTACAGTTTCTTAAAAAAATACATATTTAAGATTTGAAGTAATGCAATTAAGGGGTAGTCGTATTGGCAAAAGCTTGTATTTCTGTGTCCCCACCTCTTCTGCTATTAGTATGTGTGCGTCTGATAGAGTGTACAAGGTCACATTAATTTGCCACAGGTTGAGTTTGTGATAATGTTGTGTGCAGTGACCAAGTGAACCCAGAAAATGGATAAACTTTAAATCCTTTTCTAGTGCACACATGCCTGCATCTACTGCACAAACAAACTAAACTACT
>NW_015723657.1:0-293 GCF_001515625.1 Sinocyclocheilus rhinocerous
ATATGATCATTGTTCTTGTCATCATCATTATACACTCAAAAAAACTAAATAAATTGGCTGCTTGTTCAGTTTCACATGAGCTATAGTTTCTTTCTTTGTCATTTGCACTCTCTTCAGTTATGTAACTTCGTCTTTTTTTAATGTCTTTATAAAAACCCCAGTGCTGATGGCCAAAGAAAGCTTCATCAGAAGCACAAACTTAAACTTAGATCTGAATAAGAGAGAGTTCAAAATGAATAGCTTCAACACATGTTCAAGTGTGCAAACTGAACACAGAAACAAGTCTCTGCATT
>NW_015723658.1:0-293 GCF_001515625.1 Sinocyclocheilus rhinocerous
CGGAATTGGGCTCTTTGCGCTGCAACATCCGGCGCGTAATCTTCAAATATTGCAATCGGGTTGCCCTGGTATTTTAGGTTCGCGATTCGAGGTCGGTAACTTTGGATTGAAACTTTGCGTTATTTTCCGACAGGACCAAACATATCTTCTCCAGAGCATGTAAACGCTCCTCTGTTACATTAGCGTTGGTTTCAAGCGAGGTAATCCTGTGACTATGATCCGAAATAGCAGACTGAATCAAGTCAATCTTACACAGTAAATTCCCGAGTGTTAAATTAACACTGCTCGGAGCA
>NW_015723659.1:0-293 GCF_001515625.1 Sinocyclocheilus rhinocerous
ATATGATCATTGTTCTTGTCATCATCATTATACACTCAAAAAAACAAAATAAATTGGCTGCTTGTTCAGTTTCAAATGAGCTATAGTTGCTTTCTTTGTCATTTGCACTCTCTTCAATTATGTAACTTCATCTTTTTTTAATGTCTTTATAAAGACCCCAGTGCTGATGGCCAAAGAAAGCTTCATCAGAAGCACAAACTTAAACTTAAATCTGAATAAGAGAGAGTTCAACATGAATAGCTTTGACCCATGTTCAAGTGTGCAAACTGAACACAGAAACAAGTCTCTGCATT
>NW_015723660.1:0-293 GCF_001515625.1 Sinocyclocheilus rhinocerous
TAAGTCTGCTGCTCCAGCTTTCAGAATAGACCTGGTGAGGCCCCCGGGTCCAGGCCCCACCTCACACACACGCGCATCCTTCAGGTTCCCCGCCTGCCGGACAATCTTATCTGAAATCCATAAGCATTTTGTTTAAAGTTGCTGTTTACATTTCACACCCACATTACACAAACACACACATAAACAGTGTGCTACTTTATTGAAATCTATGAAGTCTTGTGAACGCATTTCGAAAGGGAGTGAACAACAGTTGGACTGACCTGTGAGTCTCATGTCTAGGAGGAAGTTCTGAG
>NW_015723661.1:0-293 GCF_001515625.1 Sinocyclocheilus rhinocerous
GAACAGATCCCTGGGGGACACCTTGCTTCAAATGGGCAGTAGGGGATCAAAAATTTTGGGTTTGGATTTTGGCCCACCTAACTTGAGCACTTCGAATGTATCCAACTAATAAAACCAAAATATCCAACGATGTAACTTTTCCCACAATTAACTGAATTTACGTTCCACAGATTAATTTACTCTAAAAAGAGTGTGCGACCCCGTTATCGCATGATTCTCCCACTATTTAACAATGGGGTGTTCCTTTTAATTGACATCATGGAAGTGGCATCGTTTGGTCAGATCTTTCTGCA
>NW_015723662.1:0-293 GCF_001515625.1 Sinocyclocheilus rhinocerous
ATCAACAGGAATCAGGGAGGGAGGCAGGCAAATCACAGGCAGGACAGAACCCTAACAATTGGTCTATCCTGGTCCTGAGGACCCACTGCTCTTCACATTTTGAGCTTGAGCATCCTGACACCTTAACCGAAACTTAAATGTGAGGAACCCGACCCAAAGCTCCAAACAAAAACATAAAACAAACAGGACAGCACACAGCCAAGGCAATCGGGCCCAAAGATGTGTGCTCAACAAAACATAAGAAAAAAACACAGAATGAGAGTCTCAGGATCCTTTACTACCACATGGCCTTC
>NW_015723663.1:0-293 GCF_001515625.1 Sinocyclocheilus rhinocerous
GTACCTTCATTCTGTATTCCTTGAAGCTTTGCGTAGTATCACCGTTAGGCCACCATAGAAAACGAAGAAAATCCACATTCTTCTGTGATACTTTTACTTGGTGGAACATCGCCTGAATGTCTGCCATCAAAGTCACATGTTCTTGTCTAAACCTGGTCAAAACACCCAACAATGTGTTGGTGAGATTTGGGCCTTGCAGCAATTGTGAATTCAAGGACACTCCTTTGAAAACTGCACTGCAATCAAAAACAACTCTAATTGTCTTTTTTTTAGGATGGTATACCCCATGATGT
>NW_015723664.1:0-293 GCF_001515625.1 Sinocyclocheilus rhinocerous
ATATTTCTCTCCTGATTCAGACAAGATGATTTTTCACTGGAGAAAGCGATATTGAGGAGAGAACTATTGGACTAGAGAACTAGGATGAATAGAAGACTATTGTTTGAAGCTAAAAAAATCTTTATGATGTATTTGTTTCTTACAAACATGCAGCTTTTCAGAGACATTAATTGACATTAATAAGACATTATTATAAGACATTAATAAGTTAATTTTATAAAACATTAACTGATAAACTGGAGTCATGTTGTGGACTATTGTGATGTTTTTATCAGTTGTTTGGACTCTCATTC
>NW_015723665.1:0-293 GCF_001515625.1 Sinocyclocheilus rhinocerous
ATTTTCTTGTAAAATGTACTCCAATTATATTTGTTTTATTTACAATTTACAAGGTTTATTGACCAAAAATAAATTAATTAATAACACGCATTGTAGCTGCCAAAAATCACTGTTCAAGATTGAGTGAAGAAGCAAATGTACACAAGAATGTATCAAAAGCAATCAACATTTTGTATGATATTTGCACGTTACACTTTTAGAAAGCTCTCATGGATTACTATTACCATCGAATCTCCTGTAAAACAATAAAAAAAAGAGTATATCTCTTATCAATGTTAGCTATGTTGCTAAAG
>NW_015723666.1:0-292 GCF_001515625.1 Sinocyclocheilus rhinocerous
TTCATTTTTGGGTGAACTAACCCTTTAAGCTTAGGTCCCTATGATTTCCGCAGTGCGGAAAATGCAGACAGAATCCAGTCAAAAAAAAAAAAAGGAATTTACTGTAAAATGTTGATTGTCACTGAAGTTGCTAAATAGTTACATTTAGACGAGAATTTTTCAGAATAAAAAAAAATTAAGAATTTGGAGAAAAAAAATTTCATAAGTTTCAAAAAGTTCAAAGTTTCATAGAGCCCTAAAGATTTAATTTGTTACATTTTTAAATTAATTGTTGTTAAAAATGTATAAGCCT
>NW_015723667.1:0-292 GCF_001515625.1 Sinocyclocheilus rhinocerous
TACTTTTGAATGTTCTCTGAACATTCTGAAACAAGCAGTAAGATTAAAAAAAAAAACATTAGATGAAAGTCCAACTAAAACATTATTCATACAAACATTCCTTGAACAATGTACAGTATGAATAATGTTTTTATGCTAAAGTTTTGAGAACATTATTAAAGACCAGATAACTAAAGTTCTGTTAGCTGGGAACACACACACACACACACACACACACAAAACTGAACATTATTGAGACCAAACAACCTATTTAATCTTCCAAATCAAGAGAACAATCAAGCCATTGCGAGAA
>NW_015723668.1:0-293 GCF_001515625.1 Sinocyclocheilus rhinocerous
AGGCCCGCAGACAAGCTATTTGTACTATCCCAGATAACCTCTCACCTCTTCCAATATGGGCTATCAGGGAAAGGGTCAGCCACCTCCAAATCATGTGCTTTTTCCCCCCTGTGGAGGACGCGCAACAATTATGTGCAATTTATGTCATTCCATTACTGACCTAGGGGGAAAGTGAGCAGCAAAATAAATTGGCCAACTCCTCAGCACTCTAGTCTTCAACTTGGTAGGGCTTATGTTTTCCATCGGCGGCACGTTAACCTCCCTGCCCGTAATTATTTACTGGAGTGCGTTTC
>NW_015723669.1:0-293 GCF_001515625.1 Sinocyclocheilus rhinocerous
ATTAAAGAACACAGACGCAACATCTCATTTCCATAATGACCAGCGAAATCTACCAAGAGTAGCGCAAATTACCGGCTGCCTTAAGACATGCTTTTTTTGGGCGTTAAATAATGCCACAAATTACCAGTGAATTGACGAGCGCAAATCTTAGTAAATTGCGTTTTCATTTAAATACTCTCCTACCATAAAATTACCGATCGTAAGGGAAGCTCCTTACAAAGGTATATTCAATAAGGTGAGTAGCAAAAATTTGTGTCCATGCCTTTTCAGTGCTAATTTCCCACTGCGTATCT
>NW_015723670.1:0-293 GCF_001515625.1 Sinocyclocheilus rhinocerous
TAAATTAAAGCTAAATAGAAGAAATATTACAAAAAAACATTACAAAAGTAAATAACAAAATTACTAAATCTGAAAATGAAATACAAATACATTTAAAGTAAGTAGCAGAAATTTCAAATCCACATAAAATTAGCTACTAAAACTTCGAAAGAAATTAAAAAGAAAAGTTAAAATATAAAATAAATTCAAAATATTAATAAATACTATAGTATATATATATATATATATATATGTGACCCTGGACCACAAAACTTGGATTTTTTTTTCGAAATTGAGATTTATGCATCATCTGA
>NW_015723671.1:0-293 GCF_001515625.1 Sinocyclocheilus rhinocerous
TATATAGGTTTTGCTTTATCTTTGCAAACAGGTTTCGAACCAGTGATGATTTAGAATTATTTCTATACCATTATAGTATTAATATTTTGATTTAGCTTTTATATTTTCAGTTTTCATTTTTTATTTTCATTTTTTATCTTTAGTTTAATTGTATGTGCTTTTGTCATTTTTTATTCCCTTTTAATATTTGTATTTTGCTTTATTTTTTATTTTAGTTTGTCATTTTAGTACTTAAACATATTTTATTTCATTTAGTTGCCAATGCAACATTTCTAATTTTAGTTTGTCATCTA
>NW_015723672.1:0-293 GCF_001515625.1 Sinocyclocheilus rhinocerous
ATAAATGCAACCTTGGTAAGCATAAGAGACTTCTTTTAAAAACGTTAAAATATTGAACTGACCCCAAACTTATAAACCAGGGGTGTCAAACTCAGTTCCTGGAGGGCCGAAGCCCTTCAGACTTTAGCTCCAACACAAACCATGTAGTTTTCAAATAAGCCTAAAGGGCATGATTAGCTGTATCAGGTGTGTTTAATTAGGGTTGGCGCTAAACTCTCGGTGCGTGCCAAACGGGATATATCGCCCTCCGAAGGGCACTTCGGATTGAAAACAATCATGGCCGCCATATTGAA
>NW_015723673.1:0-293 GCF_001515625.1 Sinocyclocheilus rhinocerous
GATAAAGAGACTGCTTGTATTGCACTCTTTATTTATATATACAGTTATTAGCCATGCCAATAAAACAAGCGAAATCATTATTATTATTTTGTTTTCATTTTAATATTTAAATGTATTATAGTTAGCATTTATTTAATTTTGTAAATAATTAATACATTTTGTTTATCTTATATATATATTTTTTTTAAATATTGATAGTATTATTTTATTGCTATCAGTGCTACCTGTTATTTGTATTCATGCTTTAACAATATTGTATTGTATTGTATTTATTTAGCATATTTATTTAGATT
>NW_015723674.1:0-293 GCF_001515625.1 Sinocyclocheilus rhinocerous
ATTTATTTATTTATTTTTTGTCTTTTCGGTCCTGACCATCCCATCATGCTCGCAGATCCATGTCATCAAAAGGCATAACAAATGAATGAATAGCAAATGGTTTTCATTGAGCTGGGTAGCATTGAGTAACCATAGCTACATTATTGGTGTTATCCAGCTGGACTACGGCCCGCTTGCTGGTTCTCACTCGCAACAACCAGTCGCTAACTTTTATTGCAGAGCGCAGAGATGGATTAGGCCTGAATCGTAACAAAGAAAGGCTGTGCATAGATTTTACGCCACGTTACCCCTTC
>NW_015723675.1:0-293 GCF_001515625.1 Sinocyclocheilus rhinocerous
GATACCATTGTTTATTTAATGAAATGTAATCCTTTTATTAAATGTTAGATTAAACACATTTGAAAGTCTTACATGATCAAGTAAATTATATAATTTGTTTCTAGAGATTATATTAAAGTGATTACACAAAGTATAAGATATATGAATGTTGCTGTATTGAAGTCATAAAACATAATTTCAAGAATAACAGTGTTGAATTAATATATATATATCCCCAAAACACCCAGGAAAATTATGATTAAATGTAGAGTAATTGATATTCTAAAGATTATATTAAAGCGATTACACAGAGT
>NW_015723676.1:0-293 GCF_001515625.1 Sinocyclocheilus rhinocerous
CAAGATAGAACTTGCAAGGATTTCTTCATTTGTCTGTGTGACTTTGTCCATTTTAAAAACGTTTACTTGCATTAATTGGACTGTGCACAAATATGATTGTTGAGTATGACACACGATTGTGTTACGGTCTTAGGTTTTTACGTGTCACTTCCTCCGTGACCTGAAGTACCTGAGCTGAAATGTGGGCAGTTTTGCATAGTGTGGCAATATTTACAGAGCTATTGCAAGAATATCAGTATTTAGAGAACCAACCAGTGAAATCAGATGAGAATGTGCTGCAGTACATGAGCCCA
>NW_015723677.1:0-293 GCF_001515625.1 Sinocyclocheilus rhinocerous
ATTGCATTGTTTTATTTATCACTTTCAGGGCTTTTCTATAAGAAAGAATAAGGATATTTACCAGAAATTCATCTTTGTTATTGCTCATAACAAGCCCTTGAACAATGTTCTTTTCAGAAAACAAGCCTACATGACAATGTGTCAGTTAACTGACATCTAGCCTAGAAGAAACAACATTCACCTCACCAAAAAAAAAAACCCACCCTTGGCTTTACTTTAAACACTGTTCCGACCGACTTCTGAACTGAAGCACAAGATGCCCTTTGGATCAGGTGTTGGATCATTGAGTTCTT
>NW_015723678.1:0-293 GCF_001515625.1 Sinocyclocheilus rhinocerous
TAAAATCCTTCTATGGAAACAGCAAGACAGCAGGCCTCATGACAGTAACAAGACTTTGAGATTAAAAGGCATACCTTAAATTAACTTTATAATAAAAAATAAAAAAAACTTTATTATAATACATATTATTATCGCTTGTACCTATGCTAGACACATGCATCTTTGGGAAGTTGATGTAACATATCCATGAGTTTTTTATTATTATAATTATTAAAATCAACATTAAGAAAAATGTGTATTTTGAGTACTTCAGTGAAAACAATTTTTTTCCACTTCAGTCACAATCTGTGACT
>NW_015723679.1:0-293 GCF_001515625.1 Sinocyclocheilus rhinocerous
TTTTGCTGTAGTAACAAAATTAGAATCAAATTGCAAAATGTTATTGTGGTTGGTAACAACTGAAATTGTTACATACTAAACTGGATCATTCACAAATCTACTTTGAGCTCACCAAACTTGTTTTCTCATTTGTCTTCCGTCTGTTCTCTGTTTATTTTCTTATTTTGTTTCACAGACTGAGAACAGAGAGTCTTTATTGGGTTTCAATATGATGAACTACAGAGCTTGTAAGAACTTATGGAAGGCCTGCGTGGAGCATCACACGTTCTTCAGACTGGAGCGGCCCGTTCCTC
>NW_015723680.1:0-293 GCF_001515625.1 Sinocyclocheilus rhinocerous
ATTTTACAAAAAATAAGACTAAATATATTTGGTCAAAATCCCATGTTATAAAAGATGTAGTGCTAATGCAGGCTATTTAAGACAATATTGGCTGATCAGACGGCAATGCTGACAAAAAAATTCAAAATGTTTGCCCTCTCTCTCTTCACCGTTCCCACATCTCAGGCCTACATAAAATATCACCCTTTTTAGACATGGTTTTTTAAAGTGAAAATAAAGAAAATACTACACAAAACTTATTGAAACAACCAGTTTTTTATTTACTCTTGTAAGATCACAAGTACCCTTGTAAG
>NW_015723681.1:0-293 GCF_001515625.1 Sinocyclocheilus rhinocerous
ATGTTTACACTAGTGCGTCTTCGTTTTAAACTATAGTGTTAACACATAGCCTTAGAGAACGTGAAGGAATGAATAGTTGAAGGAGGTCAGATAAATAAAGAGCTCTTTAGGTGAGCAACAACATTTTGTGATGAAGACGATACCGTACACAAAGCCAGATTTCTGGATGAACTGCAGTGGAAGATCTTCAAGACATGACATTTAGTATGAAATTCTTTTATGTATGTATAGAGCGAATAAGCTATGTTTCCTGTGGGTTCCAGCACACGTGGGACTGGATGGAAATGAGGTTG
>NW_015723682.1:0-293 GCF_001515625.1 Sinocyclocheilus rhinocerous
ATGTTTATTTTGTCCATCAAAAGTGTGCTGTCACTTTAATTGAGCATCAGCAGCGCAGCAAAAATGGACTCGGCGCCGAAACCCCCGCTTCACTGCTGCTCACGCGCTGCTCCTGCTGCCGGTGTGAATGCACTCATTGATTAACATGCACGCCGAAAAAAATACACGCCGCTCACGCTTGCAGTGTGAAACCGGCATAATAACTCCATTCTGCTCTCTGATGTTCTGTTGTCAGTTTTTCTTTATCGGAACACAGCTCTGTTCACATGCTGCGTGGTATCGGCTACATGAGC
>NW_015723683.1:0-293 GCF_001515625.1 Sinocyclocheilus rhinocerous
TTAAGGAAAAAGCAGCGATGGATGAACTTAAACAACAGAATGAAGAATTGACTGCCCAGTTACAACAAGTAACAACAACAGATCCTTTGGAAACTTCACATTCTCCTTTAGATGCAGGCCTGGCTTATTCAGCAGCCTCGTCGGCCTCCACAAGTAAAGTTACAACATCTGTTGAAGTGATTAATGTGCCTAAAGATAAAAAGATGTTAATGTTTTCTGGTGATCCAGGTACTATCTCCTATTATGAATGGGTTGATGAAGTGCAGAACTCTATGAATTACCGACAATATAGA
>NW_015723684.1:0-293 GCF_001515625.1 Sinocyclocheilus rhinocerous
AGAAATATCACATGTAGAGAGAAGTTTTGAATTCTTCACAGTGGTACAAATCTACATATATTGTCTAATAAGTTACTTTTCACTAAAACCAAAAATGTATTGTATCAAAAGTAAGCAAACTTGACTTTAAACAGAGAAATCCTTCAATGAGTTGATGTCACTTTTTAAAACTGTAGTGACCAAATGACTGAATGGTCTAGAACGCTCAGAAGTTAGAGAGAGACTTTAAGTGGCACTCGTTCCTGGCAGCCTTTGTTTGGTGGTGTTGAATTCTGGTAGGACAGTCTCACAAA
>NW_015723685.1:0-293 GCF_001515625.1 Sinocyclocheilus rhinocerous
ATGATTAATTATTCATATTTCCTCATGAGCTGATTCGTTACACAACTAATTAATTTCTCATGGTTTTCATTTGAGTTTCAGTTTTCATTTTTGTTAACTATAATAACGCTTTCTGTATTCTGTTTAAACAAGGCAATGTAGCATTTAGTAATTTTTGTTACTGGAAAACAACTGTTTGTGGAAAATGTATTTGCATTATTTGCATCAGCTACAACTACCCCAAATAGCCACCTGTGCACCCCTAATACATTAGCATATCAAACCATCATACAGTCAACAGTGTGATCTCATTA
>NW_015723686.1:0-293 GCF_001515625.1 Sinocyclocheilus rhinocerous
AGGCAAACTACATAAAAAATGAAATTATAAAGAAAGCACGTGGGGGGGGGAACCTGCGACAACTGCTTGTACCGAGCAAGGACAACAATATGAACCATAGTTGCAGTAGAACAAGACGAAATGTTAAGACATCAAATGAGAGGTCAAAGGCAGTGAGCAGCTCTCTGAATACTCAATGAGCAACTGTGCAGTGTTCCGAGACACTGGCTGCGCTCTCCTGTGCACTATAATGAGCCCTGGCTAACTGGGGGCTGGCTAATTTTCGTCATAAGTCATTTCATGGAAACTTGCTC
>NW_015723687.1:0-293 GCF_001515625.1 Sinocyclocheilus rhinocerous
TAAAATGTAATTTATTCCTGCAATGGCAAAGCTGAATTTTCAGCAGTCATTACTGCAGTCTATACTGCAGTTATCAATTATTATTGGTGTTATCACTGTTTTTGCTGCTTAAAATATTGTGGATACCTTTTTTTTTTTTGATGAATAGAAATGTCAAAAGAATAAGAAGACTGAGGTAATAGCTGCTGAAACAAACAAACAAACAAAAAACTTCAGGTTCCAGGTTCCACAGACTAAGGCCCTCTATGGGACTAACTCACAAAATATTGTCTCAGGTAATTTTAGTGATGACC
>NW_015723688.1:0-292 GCF_001515625.1 Sinocyclocheilus rhinocerous
TTTTATTGAAAATGCAGTAAAACAGTAATATTGTGAAATAACTGTTTTCAATTTTTATATATTTTAAAGTTTTATTCATTCGTGATTCAGTGATGGAAAAGCTGAATTTTTAGCAAGTCATTGTCACATGATCCATCAGAAATCATCCAAAAGTGGTAATTTGGTGCTCAAAAGAATCATCTTTTATTGTCAATGTTGGAAAATGTTTTTCATGATTCTTTGATGACTAGAAAGAACTGCATTTATTTTACATAAAAATATTATATATATATATATATATATATATATACTG
>NW_015723689.1:0-293 GCF_001515625.1 Sinocyclocheilus rhinocerous
AGAATCACAGGAGCTGATGAGACACAATCAACAGCTGCTTTTATTATGATGTTCATATAATGACCAAGAGTGAACCAAACACAGATTATTATAAATTATGACACTCATCCGATTGACAAAACTATCTGATTACTGAAACTGAACTCTAGAGATCTGCTGTATCACTGTAACTGTTAATTTCATGTTCTGCTAAAATCTGTAAATCTTTCCCCATGCATAATTTCCAGGGGATTTGTAACAGTACAGACTCACTGTTTTGGACTATGTCCCGCATCTTCTTCCAGACTCTGAAG
>NW_015723690.1:0-293 GCF_001515625.1 Sinocyclocheilus rhinocerous
AGACCCTCCCACCTCTGTAATAAACATGGAGATGTTAGTCCCGTCAGAATCGATACGTGGAATCACAGACGTCGGGTGATAAGAACTGTAACTCAAATGTCATTTTGAAAATTAGTCCCATCCGAATAAGGCTTTAGTTACTTTTAGTTATATTAACATTACTGTTCAAAAGTTTGTGGTCAGTAAAATTTTTTGTTTTTTGAAAGAAAAAGCAGGGTACACAGCAAAATCCCCAGAGTTAAATCAACTCGTGATGTTTTATTAACAAGTTTCGGGAGGAGCGCGCACAGATA
>NW_015723691.1:0-293 GCF_001515625.1 Sinocyclocheilus rhinocerous
AGATCACGGGGCCATACTGAGAAAACAAATCAACCAGCTCTCACTGGTTCATTGTTTTTTTGGAGGCCTTTTTACATACAGATTGGAGTCTTCAAAGGATTGCCAGGGTCATTGAGCATAACACACCTAAACCACAAACATCCTGAACATGAGACATATCTCTGAGACAGACAGACAAACAGGCAGGCAGAAACAGGTCTTACCTTACCTGTCAAAATGTTTTTTGCCCATTATGAGTTTTGTCCAAGTTCATTATGGCTGTCTCTGCATTTTTGGGGTCCATATATTTGACA
>NW_015723692.1:0-293 GCF_001515625.1 Sinocyclocheilus rhinocerous
AGAGCATGGTCCCGTAGTGTATTTGGACACAGCTCGAGTTCCTGAAGGGGAACACATATATCCTGAGTCTTATTTAGAAATATGAAAATACACCTCCAAAACCACTGCTGAGGTTGCCCACTTAGTTTGAGAAGAAGCAGATGTACATTTCTTGTTTATAGCACCCCGAACAAAACAATTACATCCGACAGATAACGGTAATTATCGGAAAACTATTAACATTCCGACACTATCCATACTCTCATTGTTTACTGTACTTAAAAGAGGTGCAGCAGGCAGAAAGCACAGACATA
>NW_015723693.1:0-293 GCF_001515625.1 Sinocyclocheilus rhinocerous
AGGGAAACTATCATAACAGTGTAATTTTAATGAACCTCATCTGTCGACATGATGCCGGTGAATCACATTGGCCATCGCTCGCTCGCAAGAGCATGAGCAATAAGTTGTTGGCCACAGCTCACTTAATGGCCACTGGTGTCGCTAAAAACAAGGGTTTCTGAATTCTACAGAGAGCCCTTTAACAGCTTAATGTCAGTATTTTTAGGAGTTAATCTTTACTGTTGACAGTGAAATAGCTTGCTTGAGCTATCCTCTTGAGTAGGACTAGGCGGTATGACAATACAGTTTCGCAG
>NW_015723694.1:0-293 GCF_001515625.1 Sinocyclocheilus rhinocerous
AGACCGCCAAAACTGGCAACTCTGCAGTGAGTCAGTGTCACGGACGTATAAGAGCAGAGCAAGTTTAAATATCTTTTCTAGTTTATATTTCCATCTTATAATGCCGCAGTTTTGGGTATTTTTAAATAAAAAACTCAGTGTCTGTTTTACAAATAATTTATATGTTATAGCCCTGCTGGTTTTGAATGTTTTTATGAAATATCTGTATCGACTGCATGATCATATGACCGTATTATTTACTGCCATGTGAGCCACAAATTAAAGCTTGGCGAGCCGCGCAATGAGTAACACTG
>NW_015723695.1:0-293 GCF_001515625.1 Sinocyclocheilus rhinocerous
AGCAGAAAGGCAAATGAAAGATGACTTTTGAAAGACAGGCTGTGCATCATTACAATGCTACTCTCCAAGACCTATCGCTCTGCGGACATCCCTAGCTCAGTCTTAATGGCATGCTGTCCATTTTATGTGTGGCCAATTTGGAGATGTGCCTCCTCCCACATCTCCTGTAGGTGGAAATGGCCCACCTCCCTCCGATTCCTAAGAGGGAAAGTGGAGAGTTAAATAGAGGGACACATGAGGGAGGGAGAGTGCATTCCATCTTAAAATGCTAAAGGCGTGTCTATTGTGTGAAT
>NW_015723696.1:0-293 GCF_001515625.1 Sinocyclocheilus rhinocerous
AGAGATCTCCCCTTCTTCGAGTACGCCTGGGAATTCTGCGGGCTCACCGCGCGACGGCATTGGATGACGCCACCATCAATTCGCTGTTCTGGCCAACTAACCCATCGCCCCATGGACCTCCCAGACACCAAGGAACTATGTTGGAGGGACGGGATCTACCGGTGTCTGGGGAGTGTCCAGGCCCGATCCAGAACCAGCCCGCCGTCAAGCCCGCCGGCCGCGGCTCACTCAAGCCTGCCGACCACGCTTTTCACCCCGAACCTAGAGGGGAATCTAAGGAGGAGAAGGCGGTC
>NW_015723697.1:0-293 GCF_001515625.1 Sinocyclocheilus rhinocerous
AGTCTTGTCCTACGATATGAATAATATAATTTCTCCCCTTGAACAACCACACAGCGTGTCATAACAAATGCATTGCCTGTGTCTCACAACCTACTTAGAGACCTACCTAGGCAGCATATTTGGGCATCATAAGAGCTTTCCGAGTCCACTGACTAGAATACCCTAACTGCTGTCTAGCTAGGTAGCCTACTAGGTTTTGAAACACAGCTAACGTACTTCCTCATCAGGACAGTCACATGGGAAGGTTACGACCGTTTAAATATGGCTGCTGTTGGAGGATGTCAGTTTATTGA
>NW_015723698.1:0-293 GCF_001515625.1 Sinocyclocheilus rhinocerous
ATAGATCAGTGTAAATATCGTTCAGGTATTTCTGATGACCCGTCTCTGAATTACCAACCAAAATCCGATCATAGTACAGTTTTAATTGTTTTTTCAGTTTCTTTGTGTAGTCATGAAGCGCAGCTTTACTGTCCTCTGCAACTGAGCCTTTGAGAAAAAAACAGCAAAGAGTAAGTAAATACATAAAAAATAATTATTATAATTATAATAATAATAATATAGTAAACATATAAAGATAACTATAAAATCTACCCAGGGGCGGATTTAGTGAATTGGGGGCCCCAGGCAAAATA
>NW_015723699.1:0-292 GCF_001515625.1 Sinocyclocheilus rhinocerous
CCCAAAATATAAGACGTCTTAAAATGATCATTAAGACGTTTGTTTACCATTTAATGTATTGAAGCAACCCTCTATGCAAATATAATCGCCATTGGCTAGTAAATTTTTTTGTTTACACGCCAGACTGATATACTATTTCACACACACACACACACACATATATGTATGTGTGTGTGTGTGTGTGTGTGTGTGTAAAATGGCACAGCTTCTTAAATATCTGATTGTACCCTCTTAACATCAGTCAATGAAGCATTATATTATGATATTATGATAATTAAGCACTATTTAATGA
>NW_015723700.1:0-293 GCF_001515625.1 Sinocyclocheilus rhinocerous
GATCGCATATCGCGAATCATTTGATTCAGATCGGGATTTCGGATTACGAATCATTTAATTTAGATTGGAACTTTGGAGAGGGTTCGTGAATCATTTGTTTCAGATCGGGACTTCAGAGCGCGGATCGCGATTCACGTTCTTTCTTTCTTTCTTTCTTATTAAACAGTACAAAACATCAAACCATTAAGGCAGTAGTTATAAAAACAAAACAAAGAGAAAATTAAGAAAGAAAGTATTTACATACGAATCCCTTAAAGGGGTCATATGATGCGATTTCAATTGTTCCTTTCTCT
>NW_015723701.1:0-293 GCF_001515625.1 Sinocyclocheilus rhinocerous
GATCCGTAAGGCTCAGAATCTGCTCAAACAGTACTCTCAGCATGGCCTGGATGGAAAAAAGGGTTCTAACCTCACTCCTCTAGAAGGTAAAGCACGCTGTCTTTCTGGTTTCCTTCCTCCTCTCAAGCTCTGTCTCTGTTTTCTCTCTCTGTTTTTGAACTGTTGTTCCTGCGTTTCGGAAAACAACAGTCGGATAACACAGAAACTTATGGGCCACAGCAGTGTCGTCCTCGCCGAGGTCAAACCAGCCTCAAAATGGAGAGAGACACTTTTCGTCTCATTTATAAAATATA
>NW_015723702.1:0-293 GCF_001515625.1 Sinocyclocheilus rhinocerous
TTGCCACTTGCTCATACACAGCTAGAGTTTTCAGATATTTTGCACCATTCACAAAGTAGGAGGTGGGTGTTTAAAAATTAGAGATGCACAAAACAGCTTCTTTAAGGTGCAGCTATAATTCCTGTGAAAATAAAACATAATTAACTGCCACCATGGTGACCCCGGAGCCGCTGTAAAGTAAAGGTAAACAACTACCAGGCAATTTGACTACCAAATGATAAAACAAACGACGCATTTAATAGGATGTAGCAGCTGGTGCATCAACCAGCCACAGCACAAACGTGTCTAATGGC
>NW_015723703.1:0-293 GCF_001515625.1 Sinocyclocheilus rhinocerous
AGCGACCGACAGTAATAGACTATCTAGTGATGCAAACTACTCAACGTTCTATGAAATTTCGCCGTTTCGAATTGAAAATATGCGATCATGATTAATGTAAATCATAAATGAACGTGACGAGACGTTTGCGTTTTTGACTATTAGACATACGAATAAGAGTTAATGTGCACATTTTAAAATAAAATTTTATTTTCAAATAGTGTAAATTGATTACTATTTCATATGAAGAGTTCAGATGCAAAAGCCTCTGCCATTTGAAATTTTCTTCTAAAATTAGCATTTTTATCAGGCTC
>NW_015723704.1:0-293 GCF_001515625.1 Sinocyclocheilus rhinocerous
CCAGCATTTTCAAGTTTCTGCACTTCATTAATGTACACTGATGCAAGATCTGTGTTCTGCAAAAGGCGCTTTTCTGTGCTTCTTAAATGAGCTGTTACTGCTTCTTTAGATGATTGCAAAGGTGGAAGATTTCTTTTCCATAGGAGGGGTGTTGCATACCTTTGAATGTCTCCGACTGCCAGCCTGATTGTTTTCTTCTCAAGAATTTGCACTGCTTCTGTGTCTTGCCTTGATCTTGTGATCAGTTTTTCACTCCGATATGGAAGTGTATCCATTTGCCACAATTTCTGTAC
>NW_015723705.1:0-293 GCF_001515625.1 Sinocyclocheilus rhinocerous
GTGGGCAGAGTAATGGGAGCAAAGGGCTCTTGAACAAGACCGTTAAATGCGCCTTTCCATGTTTGAGGAGAAGTAAAATCCAAACATTCATTAACTTGGTGACAGCTGAGAGTTCAAGCGAGTATTTTGTTAAGGTGACAAAAGACCATGTCAATGTACCAAAACATGCTATTATGCAAGTCAAGTGTCAAGTAAAAGCGCCATGTATGAAACAGGATAGTGTCGTGTTGTTTGAACCATCTGTCAATCCACAGTACCCTGATGGACTGGAACCCCTTGAAACACTCTTGACT
>NW_015723706.1:0-293 GCF_001515625.1 Sinocyclocheilus rhinocerous
AATTCAATTAAAGGTTCCAAAGTGTTGTTTTTCTATAGAAGAACCGTTTTTGGTTTCCCAAAGAACCTTTCAGTGAACTGTTCTTGAACCATTTTTATTAGTGAGAAAAAATATTTAAAAAAACTCTAAAGAACCTTAGAATGTTAAAGGTTCTTCATGGAACCAATAAAGAACCTTTATTTTTAAGAGTGCAAATGAAGACTATTTGCGTAATTCATTTGAAATATTGCATTCTTTCAAATGCACTATTCTTATATTCGTCGAACAATATATTATATAAAATTGTAAAAAAT
>NW_015723707.1:0-293 GCF_001515625.1 Sinocyclocheilus rhinocerous
CAAATAATCAAGACAAACAACGTCGGACAGGCAAATCACGTGGTCCCGCGAATCCTGTCGCTTTGCTTCTGAAATGCTCCCAGTGAGTTGGCACTGCATGGAGGACGGAAAAAAAACTCGTCGGAGCTGTAACGCGCCGCAGACGCGTGCAGTGTAAATAAGGGGTTGCACCATGTCTACACTGGACGCGACAAAGCGACCGTCGCAAATCATTTGAATTTTGTGTCAGTACATCATAGACAGAACGAGGCAGCAGTTTACTTTCGGGGATTTGTCGTGTCGCGCCGCATCCA
>NW_015723708.1:0-293 GCF_001515625.1 Sinocyclocheilus rhinocerous
TCATTTACTATTTTTAATAATTTTTTTCCCTCGTGGGGACCGCAGGCCGGTCCTCACAATGTCAAAAATTTCAGGTTTTAATATCCTTGTGGGGACATTTGGTCACACACACACACACAATCACACACTCATGCACACACACTGACACACACGCACACACACAATCACACACACACTCTCACACGCACACACACTGAGACACATGAACACACACTGACACACATGCACACA
The DNA here is from genome assembly GCF_001515625.1 of Sinocyclocheilus rhinocerous. NCBI lineage: Eukaryota > Metazoa > Chordata > Actinopteri > Cypriniformes > Cyprinidae > Sinocyclocheilus > Sinocyclocheilus rhinocerous. The sequence continues at coordinate 232 of NW_015723708.1, forward strand.
CACTCTCACGCACACACACAATCACGCACACACACACACACACACACACAAACACACACACA
>NW_015723709.1:0-293 GCF_001515625.1 Sinocyclocheilus rhinocerous
AGGGTGATTAAATGATGACAGAATTTTCATTTTTAGGTGAACTATTCATTGAGCAATGCATTTTGACAACTTCTCACCAGAATGATTTGATACATTTGAGTCCCACAAGCTCTTTGAGGCCACAGATGGGAATGCATGTATCTTGCAGGTTAATGGAGAAGGTCCGCTTCAATGCGCTGGCTTGTTGAAGGAGATGGCATATAACATACACGTCCAATGGGCAAAGCTGCGTCCCATAGAATGACAGATTGTCAGGCAGGTTCTTCAACAGCAGTTTGGCAAATTTGGCGCTG
>NW_015723710.1:0-293 GCF_001515625.1 Sinocyclocheilus rhinocerous
ATAAGTTAATATTTAGTGAGTTATATTTTAGGCACAATATTGTTTTTTTTTTCTATTTCACCAACGAAAATAGTCCCCAAACAAAGTCAGGTCAGAACATTTGTGCATCTCAGAGCAACATTGCGGTGTTTCATTCCTGAAATAATCCGTTTTTGAATAAATCCTTTGAGTCAACGATTCAATGATCCATTCACAAAGACTTGCTTCATTTCTAAATGAATCAGCCGCTTTAAATATATCATCTGAAGGAACGATTCACTAAATCACTCATTAAAACAGGGACTTGCTGCCAC
>NW_015723711.1:0-291 GCF_001515625.1 Sinocyclocheilus rhinocerous
AGATGCGAGTTAAATATCGCATGCGATTTATCGTGCAGCCCTACTTTAAAATGTTTCATAACACTACACTTTGCAATACAATCAATATGTAATAAATTATATATATTTTTCACAACAGATCAATAGCATATGAGCATTCAAAAATGTACATAGTATTATATAGAGTATACACACATATAATGCGTATATATTATATGTATGTGTGTTTGTGGTGTGTTAACATTATTTTCATGATTTCTATGTATAAGTACTTAAGTATTTCACACACACACACACACACACACACACACA
>NW_015723712.1:0-293 GCF_001515625.1 Sinocyclocheilus rhinocerous
CAACTATAGATATATTTACATGAGTGTGGCTAATGTAGTTTTCGGTTGAGATTAAAAATTATATAATAAATCACATTAAATAGGGCACTGCAGAAGTCTCGGTATTGTTAAGCGAAGCTGTTAAATGTAAAAACAGCTGCAGAGGTAGACTGTCTCCACAGCAACACATGCTTTAGATAATTACTCCAGAAATGTAAAATTCAGTCAAATTAAATCATTGGGATGATTAGACTCATGTCAAACTAAACTAAAATTAAATAAAATTAAATAAAATTAAATAAAATTAAATTAAA
>NW_015723713.1:0-293 GCF_001515625.1 Sinocyclocheilus rhinocerous
GTCTTTTTTTAAGCTTCATTGTGAAATTCAGGACTTACCTTAATAGTTTGATATGTTGAATTTAAAAAAAAATAAAAAATCCAGAAATTAAAAACGTACTGTTCGAGTATTCAAGCAACTATGCATGAATTGCATTTGTGATGTATTTTAATTACTGAAATGATTCTAATTACTGAATTAAAATCTATTATGACAGCTGTATGTACACACACACACACACACATTGGGTTTTCATGTTTTATGGGGACATAGTTTTTATACTGTACAAACTGTACAGTATATTATATCCTCTA
>NW_015723714.1:0-293 GCF_001515625.1 Sinocyclocheilus rhinocerous
TTAAGCCAATCACAACGACTTACCCATTTGAACTTGTCTCTGTGGACTTCCTTCACCTGGAAAAATGTAGAGGAGGATACGAATATATCCTTGTAATAGTCGATCATTTCACGAGATTCGCACAGGCATATGCGACAACGTCAAAATCCGGCAAAACTGTTGCAGACAAACTCTTTAACGACTTTGCCCTCAAATTTGGATTCCCGTTGAGAATACACCATGATCAAGGGGGAGAGTTCGAAAACCAGCTGTTTGGACAACTGCAAAAGTACAGTGGGATCACTGGATCGAGG
>NW_015723715.1:0-293 GCF_001515625.1 Sinocyclocheilus rhinocerous
CACCTCGCACCCCGCACCCCGCACACGCGCTCATTTCACGGGCCGCTGGGACCGAGATCAAGACAGCTAGACCCTTCTTCATTCAAGTACAGCGTTCATTAAAGACATGGTGAGTTTGTCCTGTCGGCTATAATAACCCGTCCCTCTCTGTCTGTCTACTCGCCCGCATAGCCTACTTTAGATGCGGATTCTTCACTATTGGCAAAATCATGAACTATGGTGTTTTTATTTAAATATACGAGTTTGTTCATATCATTAGCATTGGTATTAAGTAGCCTATTTCTCCTGGACTC
>NW_015723716.1:0-293 GCF_001515625.1 Sinocyclocheilus rhinocerous
TAGCGGGAACAAGCAGCGCTGCACTAATGTAGCCCTTCATCTCTCTAGAGCCGTGCTGTAATTAAAGCATGATTAAGAGGCCGGGGCTGATGAATGTGTTTCTAAGTGCCCCATGCTGTGCTGCTGTTGGGCCCAGCATGGCGATTTTAATTGATTCGGGCTAATCAGTGAGCAGAATTAAAACAGTCACAGTTGTTTGGAAGAACAAGAGAGCAGGTCTGGGCACCAGGATGAGTGAAACCAGCAGAAGGCCTGATCCGCGCTGGAACGGCTTTCAGCCCTGCATAAATTAC
>NW_015723717.1:0-293 GCF_001515625.1 Sinocyclocheilus rhinocerous
TGAAAGACAATGATTTTCATGAAGGACAATGTACCATCCAATGCTCCAAAGAATATTATTGACTCCCTGGTTGCTATAGGCCTAAAAAAAATATATATATATATATATATCATGGTGAGGCCACCATCACCCCCTGACCTCAATCTTATTGAAAACCTGTGACATCCTTAAAAGAAAGATCTATGAGAGTGGATGGCAGTATACCTCAAAACAGTAGCTCTGGGAGGCAATACTGGCATCCTCAAATGAAATACAGGCAGAAACTTTTCAGAATATCAATAAAGCTGTTGTCA
>NW_015723718.1:0-293 GCF_001515625.1 Sinocyclocheilus rhinocerous
CAAAATCTGATTATTTTAAAGGGGGGTGATTCTTTTCTATACCCACAGTAAATCACATATTTCTCAAAAGAAGTTCAAAACGCTTCAAAGTAGGGGTGTGCAATATCAAATTTTTTTTTATCATGGATGATTAAAATGTCTCCAGCTCTCCACAATCTGCTTTTGAAGAAATATTGTAGTAGGCCTATCGTACTTCAATGCACATCAGTTGCAGTTCTGGTGCCTCCGTCTCAATATACTGTACAACATGACATACATTCACATCAAATGTTAACTCAGCGGTAGAGTTACAC
>NW_015723719.1:0-293 GCF_001515625.1 Sinocyclocheilus rhinocerous
CACGCTCATGCTGAAGGCCTGCAGTGATCTAAGAGGATACACTCCCGGACAGGTTATCAAACTATCCACTGAGATCCATAACAAGTCTGGGAAAGACACTGGCTATGTGATGGCCAGCCTTATTCAGGTGAGAAGAAAATAAAAAAAGAGACTCTGCTGATATTTAGATTCCTAAAAAATAAATTTCTGCAGCACTGTGGTTGACAATAGGTGATGTACTTGTAGATGTAAATTGTCAGAAAATGCAACTCATTACAACTGTGTATATCTGTGCAGAGAGTGTCGTATAAAAC
>NW_015723720.1:0-293 GCF_001515625.1 Sinocyclocheilus rhinocerous
CACTATTATAAAATATAAAATCATCAAGAAATCAGATTTTGTCAGTTTTGCTCTTTTATTTGTTTATGAAGTAAAAAACATCACAGAGTGCTTTGAAAAACAAACTTTCCTTCAATTTGCGACTAAATCATGCATGATCACTGAAGTTGTTGGTCAGTTTCATATAAGACTATAGATTAATAATGGTACATTTAATAAGAGTACAATATATGTCTTTTCTAAATAAAAATTAGGTTTTGCACATGTTTCTGTTGTTAATAAAATATATTTTGTAAGCTTCCCAACTCAAGCTT
>NW_015723721.1:0-293 GCF_001515625.1 Sinocyclocheilus rhinocerous
AGAGGCTATTTTGTGCAGTCTGATGTTTGATTCTGCAAGTATTTCCTTTGTCCGTTTCAACACTGAGATAGCTTTTTCACTGGATGGAAATAAAGCAAGTCCATCATCCACATAGAAATTCCGAATCACAAATTGTTTCACCACAAATTGTGTAATGTTTGTCCTCTCCCAGCAGAACAGCTCTTCGTAAACCATATATGGCCACAGCAGGTGACGGACTGTTCCCAAACACATGCACTTTCATGCGATAGTCCACAATCTGTTTGTTTGGATCATTATCTTTAAACCAGAGA
>NW_015723722.1:0-293 GCF_001515625.1 Sinocyclocheilus rhinocerous
CCCACCTGTGTATAGAATTAGGCTTTACACTAGGATATCATCTGTGTTATTACATATTTGTAATTACATAATAATAACTTTGTAATTACAGAAAAATATATTTTTAAGAATAATCAAACAATTTACTATTTAGTCATTTTATAGTAATTTAATCAATATTGCAAGTGTTAAAAGTAAAAGCATGTTGCAAAATATATTTTAATAACAAAACAGATAGTGTAAACAGGCACAAGCACAGGAAAATATAGTTTTTTATGTTAGCACTGAATTTAATCACAGCTTTTGGCTTAATA
>NW_015723723.1:0-293 GCF_001515625.1 Sinocyclocheilus rhinocerous
GCACTCTTCGTGTGATATAGATTAACTATATTAAATGATATAAATGTAAAAGACATACAGATGCATTTTTGCCACCTACAATTTAGAATGCCTTGAATTTTGATTATTCTAAATGCATTTTAATAGACTAAATCATGTACTGTATATGCATGCACTCTCTCTGTGTGTTTTTGTGATATACACTCGATAATGTCAGATTGCACATCATTAAAACATCACTTACCATATTATCGCAGATGATATACTGTATGTATACATTTTAATTAGGAAATGTAGTGGAGTAAAAGTGAAAG
>NW_015723724.1:0-293 GCF_001515625.1 Sinocyclocheilus rhinocerous
CCCCGAATGCTTTTACATACCAGCCCGAAGAGAACATCACTTACCGCATTCCAAACAACAGCGGAGAGACGTTTGGACGTCTGGAGCAGAAATGCACGCCATCGCTCATTCATGACATATTCACATGGGTAACTGCGTGGCTGAACGCAGTTCATTGTTTTTGGTATTGTTGGTTAATTAAGTGTAGTTCACTGACTGGATATTTTAATAACGTGTTGAAATGTGAAGAATGGACCTCCAGCACTGTGGGGAGTGTGTTTGAAGATCTTCCTCGAGATATTCGCTACAAAAGC
>NW_015723725.1:0-293 GCF_001515625.1 Sinocyclocheilus rhinocerous
AAATAATGATCTTTAAAAAAGCATCATATGACCCCTTTAATCTGTCGTCCTGCCTGCTTTTTCTCTGTCGTTTTGTTCTGTTGTCCTAACTGTCATCTTATTCTGTCCTACTTACTGTCGTCTTGTTCTGTCGTCCAAACTGTCGTCCTTACTGTCGTCCTTACTGTCATCTTATTCTTTTGTCTGTACTGTCGTCTTGTTCTGTCATCATAACCTTCATCCGCGCGGTAAAGTTAGTTTCACATTTTATATTCGACTAGGCTGCTTTAGGAACCGTCTGCAAATTTACCTCA
>NW_015723726.1:0-293 GCF_001515625.1 Sinocyclocheilus rhinocerous
ATGCACTGTGAACTAACATCAACAAAGATGAATAAATACTGTAACAAATATACTGATATAAAACCTTACTGTCAGGGGCGCCGCTACAGTTTCTGGGCGCCCTGGACAGCATGTTCACTCAGGCCCCCGGGGGGTTCCCCCTCCTTAGAAATCCCGGTCCGAGGGGGTGTTCCCCCTCAGTACAGATGAGTTTCGCGTTCCCCTCTGTAAATCACGTTCCGGGGGTTCCCCTCGGAAGAAATTGCGATCGCGTTCCCCTCGGTTGAAATCGTGTTTCCCCCTCGGGGGCCCCC
>NW_015723727.1:0-293 GCF_001515625.1 Sinocyclocheilus rhinocerous
TTTCTCACAACTACGATCGGAGAGGCGTACGGACTAGAGCTCTCTCTAATCACCTGACTCTGCAACAGTTGGTGAATATGCTGTTTAACTGCCTCGTAATCAGAAGGGGGTAGACGTCGATACCTCTGCCGTATTGGCTCACTATTGAGCAGGGGAATCTCATGAGTAATGAGCTTGGTGCAACCCAAGTCACCCTCATGAGCTGAAAAAACAGATCTATATTTACGCAAAAGGGACTTAACCTGAGCCTGTTTGTCCAGCGGCAGCTGAGGCAAATCCATAGTATGGATTGC
>NW_015723728.1:0-293 GCF_001515625.1 Sinocyclocheilus rhinocerous
ATGCGTATCGTATCGGCCTCAGTCATGGAGATGCACATCCCTAGTAGCTGGATGTATGAATCCACATAGCTCTCTCCATTTACTCCCGAAGTCTGAGCCGCTGAAGACGAGGTGGATTAATTTTGTTTTCCAAAGAAAATGCTCCCTCAACTCTACTGAACTTCGTTTATATCTGCGCGAATCATTTTACACCGGACTGCTTTGTGAATGAGAGTCAGTATAAAGCAGGTTTTGCACAAAAGTTGCTCCTGAATAGGGCTGCACGATAAATCGCATGCGATATTTAACGCGCA
>NW_015723729.1:0-293 GCF_001515625.1 Sinocyclocheilus rhinocerous
CAGTGTCACATGATCTTTCAGAAATCAATCTAATATGCTGATTTGATGCTCAAAAAAACATTTATTATTATTATCAATGATGAAAACAGTTGTGCTGTTTAATGATTTTTGTGGATTTTGTGATACATTTTTTTCAGAGACTGGCAATGTGTGGTATAGCATATAAACATACTACTTTTACTATTTTTGCAGTATATACTATATACTGTTCACAGTATGCAGTTTTTTCTGTATGCACGGAATATGCCAAAATTACGGTGGCCGAGAGAGCTCAACGCGCTGCAACTTCAGAA
>NW_015723730.1:0-293 GCF_001515625.1 Sinocyclocheilus rhinocerous
GCGGGGCCCGGTTTCGACCGCACCAGTTGCACCACCCTAAGGACGGCCCTGGCTGTCAGGAACTATTTTTAGCGGAAGGACAGCATTTAACGAACTTGCTTCAAAAAGTAACATTTCAATACATTTTTTGGTTTACATTTATTTTTTTTTATTGTGTGGTAAACGTTTTATAAAAGCAATAAGGTACGAGAGGCCATGCTGTATCATGAATAAATCACAGCTGAAGGGGTTGCTGGCACTCTGCTTCACGTCATGCCTAACAACGCCCTTCAGCCGTGATTTATTCACGATAC
>NW_015723731.1:0-293 GCF_001515625.1 Sinocyclocheilus rhinocerous
AGAAATCAGGAAGGGGGCCAACACTTTTTCACACCACTGTAATTGGATTTTAATGTCATACATTTTAGTAATATTGGTACTAATGTTGCAACATCGATATATTAATGAAAACAATGATGCCGTTTTCCCCTTGGTTTTGAGGAGTCAACACGCACTGTTTTATAAGATCCTAAACAATGGGAATGTAAAGTTGGCTTGTACCTCAGTGACTCGTGAAAAGGTATTGTCATCCAACAATGACTCACGCCTGGGATATGTTCAGCTCGCATTAATATTACTCTTGGCTGGTGATA
>NW_015723732.1:0-293 GCF_001515625.1 Sinocyclocheilus rhinocerous
CATTTTCAAAATGATATAATAAATGATCTGTGGGGCATTTTGAGCAGAAACTTCACTGACACATTCTGGGGACACCTGAGACTTGTATTACATATTGTAAAAGAGGAATAATAGGTGCTCTTTAAAGATGCGTGTTCACAGTTTCCTCTTCACTGCAGATTCGTGAAGTTTGGAACTCGTACGAACTCGACCTCGTCAACTATCAGAACAAGTGCCGCCTGATTCGCGGATGGGACGATCTGTTCAATAAAGTCAAGGAGCACATCAACAGCGTGTCTGCCATGAAGCTCTCG
>NW_015723733.1:0-293 GCF_001515625.1 Sinocyclocheilus rhinocerous
TAGAAATGATATAAAAGCTGTTCCGCTGCAGTGATCGCGCTGACAGCACCGCCATCGGCTCACTGACGCCCCGAGACGCGATGTTTGACGAGCGCTGGCTGCAGCAAGTTAAAGGTGACTCGGTGTTTGTGTTGTTGTGTGAAGTGAAGATCCTGCGCTCCCTCTTACTGCTCGATTCTAGTCTAGTGTAGTCTATTCTGTTCAGTTCTGTTCTGTTCTGTTCTATTCTAGTCTATTTTATTCTGTTCTGCTCTATTCTAGTCTAGTCTAGTCTGTTCAGTTCTGTTCTATTC
>NW_015723734.1:0-293 GCF_001515625.1 Sinocyclocheilus rhinocerous
CATTATTACAAAGTGCACTTTTAAATAGACAAAACTTCATAACATCATTTAATCAGATACTAATGCAATATTGGGAAAAACTCAAATAATAATCGTCCAGACATATCAAAGTAATGCTAGAAAATGTAGAAAGATAGAAACAATGTGTTACCCCAAATAATTGTAAAGAAAATAATGTCAGAATGAAAAAAAAACATCTTAATGGTCTTAAAATAGTCTTCATTTTCTTTGTCCAAAGTAGAATTTCTTTTTTTTTTTCTTTTAATTTTTGACCGTAATATGCTTTGACATTT
>NW_015723735.1:0-293 GCF_001515625.1 Sinocyclocheilus rhinocerous
CATATTGAATAGCATCAGTTTTCCTGTGTCTCAGATAATTGAAATGCCAGACAAAATGGAGCTGACAAATTCAATGACTGACTGACTGGCTGAGTGGGTATCGGATGAATGTCTTTCAATGGTTACACCAGACAGGAATAATGAAATTGTACAAGGAAAGATTTTTTTTCATTCATAATCATATTGCTCTCTATGAAATACCTCTCGTTGCATAGTCCAACTGTTCTGTGCCTACATATAGCTAAAATACACATAAAAGCATATTTGGTTTTGTTTAGCCTTTTAAATTGTTC
>NW_015723736.1:0-293 GCF_001515625.1 Sinocyclocheilus rhinocerous
TGATTAATCAAAGCTAATGTTCTTTTGATCAGCGGGGGCTGCCCTGTTAACCAGCGAAGGAAAGAGGGGGAGAAATGCTCCATCTTTTATTTACCCGCCTGCAAGGTCCCTCGTTGGCTTCCAACACTAACTTCAAAGGAGACTGTGACAATTCTGTCACAGTTTTGACTGATAGAAAAAAAAAAAAGTTTTATATATATTTTCCCTCGACAGTAGATTTTGTCTAATTGTTTCCAGCCTCGCTCGGGTTTAATATGTGTCGAGGAAGAGAATACAAGTCTCATGTTTTCTTC
>NW_015723737.1:0-293 GCF_001515625.1 Sinocyclocheilus rhinocerous
TTTTTGTAATAATTTTAAGAAATAAAGTAGCTGAAATTATTTTTTTTATATTTTATTTCAGTTACTGTTTTCATTTTAAGTTACATTTTTTCCTGTTTTATTTTTAATTAACTATAATAACCCTGGATCAGACAAAAGTGTTGCATTTTTATGTGGTTAGTTAATGGATGGTTGATATTCAAATTGATTTGTCAAAAACTGACTTCATAAATCCACTGAAAAACACCAGCTGATTCATAGACATTGTACAAACTGCAACGCGACGTTAGTTTAGACCCCAAACACATGTGTTA
>NW_015723738.1:0-293 GCF_001515625.1 Sinocyclocheilus rhinocerous
AAAAATGGCCGAACCCACCCTTGGGTTTAAAATAAGATGCATAATAAAAACCATTAAGTCCAGAACACTAAATATACTCATGGGTATTTATGAGGATAATAGAACTCACCTCCTCAGCACACAGGACAGTGATTACTTTTTTGAGGGTGGAACTGGCTGTCTTGCCCTCAGCTTTCAGCTCTGCCAGGGTCTTCTCCAGAAATGAAAGTTTTCCCTCCAAACCCTGACAAAAACACGAGGCTATTTGACTCACACAGCTCAGCTCATGGATTGAACATATTTGGTTAAAAAAA
>NW_015723739.1:0-293 GCF_001515625.1 Sinocyclocheilus rhinocerous
CTGCAGGTCTCTGGTGCCTCTGGGCAAGCTGAACTTAATATACTTCTTAGAAAGCGTAATGCATGATATATCTGTACCTTGTATGGCTAATATTAGATTTTTCTTTATTCTATAAGTCAATATTAAATTTTGCGTGTATTATTCCCCTATTTTTGCATTTAGATTATCTTTGCTGTCATCTACCACTTATTTTAAGTTAATCTTAAAATAAAACACTGATAAAATGTAATATTTAGCTAATCTCAAAAGGAATATCAGTTTTTCGTTCTGTATATTTATAATGTTGCATGTAA
>NW_015723740.1:0-293 GCF_001515625.1 Sinocyclocheilus rhinocerous
AGTATTGACTTTTTTTGCAGTTTTAGTTACAGTTAACTATAATAACTCTGATCCCTAGTAATACTAGCTAGTGTTATGTTGTAATGCGGAATATTTGAAACAACCCAATAAATTCATTAAACATGTTACCTTTCAGAATTTAAGAGAAGTTGGAGGTTATCCTAACTTTTAGAAGTTATTTACGTAGATTTTTAAGAATATCCTTTTCAGAACAATCTTAAGAAAAAGATTCTTATGAAAATCAGGAAATGGTTTTGGTAATACAAAATATTTGTAACTTTATTCTTAAATTC
>NW_015723741.1:0-293 GCF_001515625.1 Sinocyclocheilus rhinocerous
AATTTAAACCTACTATTTATATATTTATTACCACTATTTAAACATCTTACATAACATTTACCTATTTTATCTCACGATTTTGACTTTTCTTCTCACAAATGCAGGCTTATATCTCCTAGTTCTGACTTGATAACTCGATTTAACTCAACAATAGCGAGTTTGTCAATTCTGAGGGGGAAAAAAAAAAGCCGGAATTGTGGGATATAAACTCGTGATTCTGAGCCGAGGAGAGTTGACGAGTTGATTTTTCTTATCAGAATTGTGAGATACAATCTCGGAATTGCGAGAAAATG
>NW_015723742.1:0-293 GCF_001515625.1 Sinocyclocheilus rhinocerous
CGAAGTGCAAGTCAAGCAGAAAAAGACAATATACTGCTAGTATATACCTCTGCCGATGCCTCATAAGACGAAATATAATACAGAGCGACGGCATCATGTTGTCATGTCGTAAGACAATAGGTGCGTCCCAAATCGCATACTTGTGCACTATTCCATGATATTTTGTAGTATGAATAGTGCGAGTAGTGTTCACATTTAAAATTCCAAAAAGAAAAATTGCACTTTAAATACCCGGATGATACACTAAAGCAGGGGTGCCCAAACTCGGTCCTGGAGGTCCGGTGTCCTGCAGA
>NW_015723743.1:0-293 GCF_001515625.1 Sinocyclocheilus rhinocerous
CTCTCGCGTGGTGGACTCGATCTGGATCTCGCTGATCACATCCACGATAGCGTCGCAGCGCAGCACCTGTCCGGTCACTGACACACACACACACAGGACAATCATCAGATGAGACGATGAACAACAACTGCGGATAATACAGCCAAACGACAACAGGAAAACAAACACCACTCTTCACTACAAACTGATATCAGTTCATTTCCAATCAGAGCACCCTGATTCTGTTCACCCAAAACATGCCTTAGATTAAAAACTAGAGCCCGACCGATATGGGTTTTTTGGGGCCGATACCG
>NW_015723744.1:0-293 GCF_001515625.1 Sinocyclocheilus rhinocerous
CGTCGGCTCATTAATGACACGCAGCACATTCAAACCTGCAATCTGCCCGGCGTCCTTAGTCGCCTATAAACACAACCATTGCATGAATCAAAGCTGGTTCGCAATGTTCTCAACATGAGCAGATACTGATATGCACATATAACAGGTTAGTTGATCACTGATTGTGCGCCGCACCTGTCTCTGAGAGTCGTTGAAGTAAGCAGGTACAGTAATAACAGCGTTCTTCACCGCGTGACCCAGGTAGCTCTCTGAAACAGACAAGTAGTGGTTTGATGGAGCGGCTGATCATCTGT
>NW_015723745.1:0-293 GCF_001515625.1 Sinocyclocheilus rhinocerous
AATGAATGAATGCCTTTTATTGTCATTATACACTTATACTATGAACTTAGAGTAGTCTTGTGCTACAGAGAGACATCGTGAATGCTGTGACCAGCGGCACATGCTGCTCTTTCTGGCTCTGATCAGAGAGACGTGTCATGTGAAAAACATTAGCTTATGGCTTTGGCTAGTTTAGCGAGTTCCCATTGGCTGCGCTCCAGTCCGGAGCAGCTGTGCCGTCAGTGATTCCTCACCGCTGCTGGAGCGCGTTATGGAAGAGAGACAAAACGAAACACCAGATGCATTTATTTCCA
>NW_015723746.1:0-293 GCF_001515625.1 Sinocyclocheilus rhinocerous
TCAAAATCTGAAGCAAAAAAAGAATGGTCTGACTTTAGCTTTGTGAATTTATGCTACATAAATAGTGGTCGACCGATATATCGCCAATGCCAATATATCGGCCGATATTTGGCTTTTTCAAATCTGCATCGACCAATAAGTCTTCCCATTTGGCAGATGCGTTCGAGGCGGGACTTTTATTTTGACGGCGCTGGGAACGGCAGCGCCTAAGCACACAGTGCTCACTTTCTCCCTCTTGTTCGCTGTCATCGTTTAACAGTTCTGTCTAATACGGATTGAAGTCTGTCTAATAA
>NW_015723747.1:0-293 GCF_001515625.1 Sinocyclocheilus rhinocerous
TATAGAAATATACAACTGAATAAAGCACTTATTTTGCTGCAGAGTCTTCATTTACATTAAAACGAATGTAGGAAAACCTTTTGTTTTAAATTTTTTACAAGTACTTTTTGAAGAAGATGTTATAAGAGGAAGATCTTTGGTGGGTCTTAGCAACAAGACAAAAATTACACTGGGTTTGATTGATTATAGGTGCGACACATCTTACCCCGCTCTGCCCATTTATAAAAGTCGATAAACGTCATTATAATCTACATCATCATCTGTGTGGCCATTGCTATTGGATTAGGCGGATC
>NW_015723748.1:0-293 GCF_001515625.1 Sinocyclocheilus rhinocerous
TAACTGAATCCCCTGAATCGACCGATAACAGAATGTCATTTGGTAGTCTTAAAAGGGCAGATTCAGTACTATGGTTTTTCTTAAAACCAGACTGAAATGTCTCAAAAATACTGTTTGTGTCCAGAAATTTTTGTAATTGCAATAATACTGATTTCTCTAAAAATTTTTTGCTATAAACGGTACATTAGAGATAGGTCTAAAATTAGATAAGCCAGTTGTGTCCAGATTGGGCTTTTTCAAGACCGGTCTCACCAAAGCATGTTTACAAAAGGTTGGAAGAGACCCAGTAAGAA
>NW_015723749.1:0-293 GCF_001515625.1 Sinocyclocheilus rhinocerous
ACAGTTTTATCTCTCGCTCGCTCGTATTTACACATTTTAGGTCTTTATCTGTATATTATACGTTTCAATTGACAGAAATGTTGATATCAATGTTTTTATAGAACTTCATAAACAAAAAAGTGCGATATTCTTTGATGTTCAATATAAATACCATGGTAAATTAATACTGTAATCTTTCAGTACCATTCAGTTTTGTTTTGTTTTTTCAGTTTTTAAGAGTAGTAAGTCACTTTTATATCAGGTTTGTGTTTAATGACTTTATAAAGAATATTTGGGCTGATTTCTAAACATGA
>NW_015723750.1:0-293 GCF_001515625.1 Sinocyclocheilus rhinocerous
CAATTCTGACTTTTTTTTCTCACAATTCTGACTTTTTTTCTCAGAATTGTGAGTCTATAAAGTCAGAATTGTGAGATATAAACTCGCAGTTCTGAGAAAAAAAGTCAGAATTGTAAGTTTATATCTCAGTTCTGACTTTTTCTCAGAATTTCGACTTAATGTCTCGCGATTACGAGTTTATATCGCGCAATTCTGACTTTATTTCCCAGAATTGCGAGTTTATATCTCACAATTATGACTTTATATCACACAATTCTGAGAAAAAAAGTCAGAATTGCGAGATAAAAAGTCGC
>NW_015723751.1:0-293 GCF_001515625.1 Sinocyclocheilus rhinocerous
GCTGCTTTTTGGTGTGGTACACATCGCTGTAAAGGAAGGGAACAGTCTGTTACCTGTTATCTTAGTGATGTTTTTAATTTAGTCTGAAATTTATATTTTATGTGCAGTGAAAAAAACATTTTGGAAATAAGACCACTTATTTAGGTGCTTTTCAATGTAATAATAATATACAACACTGTTCAAATGTTTGGGGTCTGTAAGATATTGTTTTAAGAAAAATAGCTTTATTCAGCAAGGACACTTTGATCAAAAGTGGAAAATAAATATCAAGGTTTCCACATAACTATTAAGTA
>NW_015723752.1:0-292 GCF_001515625.1 Sinocyclocheilus rhinocerous
GCTGAGCTCAGTGTGTTTGGGAGCAGAGAGCCGCGTGATTGGCTGTGTGATTGGCCGAGCCCGGTTGTGATTGGCTGATTAGACTCACGGCGAGAGGATCGGCGGTGAAAGCGGCGACACTATTCCTCATCTCGTTCTCACTGCCGCGCAGAGGAATCAGAGACACGTTACCGAAGCGAGTGTCCAGCGGCGCAGAGCAACTCGCCACACGAGACTTCAACCACTCCGCCGGCCAAACACGACCTCCGTTCTGAGAGCGAGAGAGAGAGAGAGAGAGAGAGAGAGAGAGACA
>NW_015723753.1:0-293 GCF_001515625.1 Sinocyclocheilus rhinocerous
TTCAAGGGGAAGGGGTATAAAATAGAATTGGGATTGGGCCTAAGTGTCATCCGCTTCTATGGATTCTTAACGTGTTTATTTCTACTAGTCTTCTTCTGAGGTAAATTCCAGGTTTATTCCTCAGTTTTATTCCGTGGATGATTACCGTATGAATAGAGTGTGGGTGTGAAATTACATAAACAGAAAATATTTTTTCTTTTTAAATTGTTTCTTTTTAAAAGTAGACATGTCAAGCTGTCTATAGACATGTTTCATATGTCTGTGATGCAAGAGTTTCGGTTCATTTCTGACGC
>NW_015723754.1:0-293 GCF_001515625.1 Sinocyclocheilus rhinocerous
TAATAAAATCATTATTAAAACGTTATTTTTATGGAATAATCACACTAATGTTCTTCTGTGTTTTAAAATGCTACAACTACTAAAATTATTAAAACTTTATTTTTAAGGAATAATCACACTAATTTTCTTCCATGTTTTAATTAATTTTAACAGTAAACCTCTGCTGTGCAGCACTTTGTTTGATAAAAAAATTAAAGGGTTTGTTTAATTTAATTTTGTTTGCCATCATTTGATTGCTAGAAAAATTCAAAAACACAAAAAAATTCTAAGGAAAAAAAGGGTTTTATTAAAAT
>NW_015723755.1:0-293 GCF_001515625.1 Sinocyclocheilus rhinocerous
CGGCTCCACCATGGCTCCTAGCTCCCTCCTCTCTGCCGTGGCCCAGCAGTCCACTGGCTCCGCCAGGCTCCCTCGTCCCTCCAGCTCTGCCTTGGTCTGGTGTCGACCATCCTGTGTCTCAGGACTCCACTCCTCCGGCTGCGCTTTGTCTCTTTGTCCCTCCGGCTCTGTCAGGCTCCTCCATCCCTTTGGCTCCACCTGGGTCCTCTGTCACTCTGGCTCCACTGCGGCCTTCCGGATCCCCGCCTCCGCCTCCGCCTCGGTCGCCTGAGCCATTTGCTCCGCCTTGGCCC
>NW_015723756.1:0-293 GCF_001515625.1 Sinocyclocheilus rhinocerous
TAAGATAACATAAAATTATCAAGTACTCAGTTACTATTAATTTACCAGGGTTTGGATTCCTAATTCAGTTATCTACATTCATTGAACTAAGTTGGTTTAAAATCCCCAAAAATACGTTTTTAAGTGTTAAAATAACTAAAGATCTTTAAATATAAGAAATTAGTGCAGAGGGGAATAATACCCAAAATCCCTTGTGCTTGAATAATTTAATTGCATGCCTGATCAGAACATGGGAATTTATGGAAGCATTTAAATACACTGTAAAAAATGACCATGAATTTAACGGTAAAAGA
>NW_015723757.1:0-293 GCF_001515625.1 Sinocyclocheilus rhinocerous
CATTTTACTGTGAAATGTATAGTTTTAGAAATGAAAAAGTATGAAGTCACAATTTACAATTTCAATATGCATTTAAATACATGCCCTTTCAAAGTATTGTAAACTGTAAAAGTCCATGTGTGACGTCACGTGGTAATATTTTATTTAAATATTTACAGTGTTTTGTGTTACGTTTTGTCCTGTTTAGCCAACGTTTATTGGATTATTTTAATGTATATACAAGTACTGCCCATGGTTTATGGATAGGCAACATATGACAAACTCTGATTTAATGTGGCTTTCTATTTTACAAA
>NW_015723758.1:0-293 GCF_001515625.1 Sinocyclocheilus rhinocerous
TAAGTTACTGTAAAATTTACAGCAACCTATTTACAGTGTACTGATCTAATGTCATTACCTTTATTGACGGGAGTGATGAATGCACACAGAACACTGCACACAGGTGCTGTACACATACTTAATGTCGAGAAGCGTTTTACAGAATTTGCTTAATTAAACATCAGACAGTGTGGACTTTGCAAGCTTGCACCTGATAACTAAAACGTTGCTGGCTTGATCTCCATAAGCTGCCTAAAAACACCTTTTCAAAGAAACTAGGAAAACAAGTAAGACTTTTGTAAGCTTTTGAATCA
>NW_015723759.1:0-293 GCF_001515625.1 Sinocyclocheilus rhinocerous
ACAAATAGCAATGATATTGTGTTCAATAAAACAAAATGCATTTGAATTATAATTAACATCACAATGTGTACAAAACAGTAATTAATCGCACAAAAGTCGGAAAATCCCTCTTTATTTTTACATATCTGTCAATCTGAGGCGTTGCTATGGTTGCGTGTGTTTTGCTTGACTGACTGATATTCCACAGTCTGCTCAGAAATCGGGTCGCCGGAAGGAAAAAATAAATTAAACCGTATTTTAAACTTTTCTTCATCAATAATCAAAGCTAGTGTGTCGATTTAATTATTTTAGAA
>NW_015723760.1:0-293 GCF_001515625.1 Sinocyclocheilus rhinocerous
CTGTAGGGGCAGTGTGTCACTGTAAACACAGCACAGAAGTCTGGCTTCACATTTGTGCTTTTTTAACTTTGTATTTTTAAGATCTTGTGGGACTGGAACAGACTGAAAGATTTCAGTGGTCATGATAGTACTTTTTGCATTTTTATAGGAAGTATATCACAAACGGCCCCTACGGTCCCCAGACTTATTTTCTTAAGATATCCTCGTCAGTCCAGTGTTTAACATCACTGATTGCGTGTGTGGTCACAAGAGAGGGAATGCTGGTCTATATATATATATATATATATATGTCA
>NW_015723761.1:0-293 GCF_001515625.1 Sinocyclocheilus rhinocerous
TTTTTTTTGACAGAGACATGCAAGGTTAAGTTTTCGGATGTGGTTAAATGATGAAAGTTGCTTGTGCATTACTCTTCGCCAGCTGTTATCTTGTGAGGGTTTCAGGAAGAGAATAATTTGCTCTCTACTCTGCTGTGACGCATCACTCAACCAAATATCGGCTTACAGGTATGAAATATATATTTTTGTTTAGCAGATTTTGAAACATCTAGACCAAATATCTAATGAATGTACTGCTGGTGGCTGTTAAAAGAGTTTTACCAAAAAATGGTTGTCAGGAGAGCCCTACCATA
>NW_015723762.1:0-293 GCF_001515625.1 Sinocyclocheilus rhinocerous
TAGTATTACTTTCCCTACTATGGAAGTCAATGGGGACCAACAACTCTTTGGTACTTCAAATATCTTCTTTTGTGTTCAACGTAAGAAAGAAACTTATACAGGTTTGGAACAACATGAAAAAGAGTAAATCATAACCGAATTGTCAACTTTTAGCTTCATTCTGTGTATCCTCTCAATACCTTTTCAATACCATTTTGTTAAATTGTATCTATTATAGAATTTTGACTTCTTAGCTTGAAATACTTCAGACTAGTGTTGTCAAAAGACCCGGTATTTCGGTACTAAGTCGGTAC
>NW_015723763.1:0-293 GCF_001515625.1 Sinocyclocheilus rhinocerous
CATTGTCTCTGTCAGACAGGCTGATTTCTGTGAAACTCATCTATAGAAGACAGAAAGTCTGATCAAGAACCTACAGAAATGATGTTAAACAATGGTGCAAAATACTGCTCATCATAGTAGCTCAAATAGCACACCTAGCTGAAATGATGCACCAAAATAAATAGTTTTGTGCAATGTCAAATACTTAAACAGAATGGTACTTAAGTACTAAAACTGCCCAAAATGTAATCGTTACAAAAAAAATGTTCCAGCATTATTCCTGCCAGAAGAGATCCGTAAACAAAACCCAGTCA
>NW_015723764.1:0-293 GCF_001515625.1 Sinocyclocheilus rhinocerous
TAAGTAAAAAAAAAAAAAAAAAACACTAACGCATTTTGTTCAACTTCACATTTTATTTAAAATACAAATCTTTTGTAACATTATAAATGTTGTTACTGTTAATTTAATATGTCCTTGCTCAATAAAAGTATTAATTTCTTTAAAAAAAAATGTTTTGAACAGCAGTGTAATTTAAAAGAAACTTACCATTGTGGAACCAGTAAGTGTCGGGCATAGGTCTTCCAACTACTTTTAAGTCAAACCTTGCCGTCTGTCCTTCAGAACACCTGAAGGATGATGGCTTCTGTACAAAG
>NW_015723765.1:0-293 GCF_001515625.1 Sinocyclocheilus rhinocerous
TAGACGGAATGTTCAGATGAGCCAAGACTATTCAAACTCCAACTGACAGACATTCAAATGTAAACAAATTGAAGCCGATTAGACTCCATTAAGCTGCCATTCTATGTACTATTTCTAACAAATTTAGACTCATTTAAGCTTCCACTCTACCTAATATTTCTATCTGTCTGTCTGTTTTTCTAATAGACTTTATTGCCTTCAGAATCTAATATCTATCTTATCTATCGGACTGTATTGCCTTCAAACATTCAAGCTTTAAGCTTTAAAACTACTTTAAACCTCAAACTATTTCA
>NW_015723766.1:0-293 GCF_001515625.1 Sinocyclocheilus rhinocerous
TTATGTTGAATGCAGTATGCAGTTTTCATTCTATTTAGATGAGACCGCCTTTCCACTAGCAACATCAATACTAAGAGTAAATTTAATCTAATAACAGAACTGAATTTTAAAAATGTAGGGTACATAGATGCATTTGGCAGATTCATCTATTGACTCTTTCGTATGTTACCATCATCTGAATTCTAATCGAGGCTGTATTTTACTCATGTTCAGTTTTTAGACTAATTCATTCATGGCCATTTTTTTTAATTTAAATGTTGCATTATATGCTGAAGGCTACCAGGAAGAGCATC
>NW_015723767.1:0-293 GCF_001515625.1 Sinocyclocheilus rhinocerous
TCAGATGAACTGAGGGTGAACACATTTTCAGCACATTTTCATTTTTGGATGAACTATTCCTTTAACTTATGTCTTATTTTCTGACAGTCGTTCACCTGCAAGTCATTTCCAGCTGCATATGAGTCTTCAAACCCATGCAGACTGCAAACTCATTTTCCTAGACGTGTTGACCGGTTCAAGAATAAACAGGCCCATTGAGATATTGGTTTTCATCCACCTGTTGACCTCAGGCACTTTATCACCCAGATCTGAGAAATGAAGCCGAGATCGATGCAATCAAATACGTGAATCAA
>NW_015723768.1:0-293 GCF_001515625.1 Sinocyclocheilus rhinocerous
AGAAGGAATGTGGGTGCAGGATCTAACTGGCATGAGGAAGAATTAAGAGTTCTGTATTATTTCAGCAATTAAGGTTGGAGTTGTCAAGGTAAAATTATTTAATAGTTGAATAGATTGAGCTTGCTCACAAGTAGAAGTGGTTGGTTCAGTGCCGAAAGACCCACATAGAGTATCCAGTTTTATTTGAAAGTGGCGCAAGAAAGAGACACACAAATCATCACATTCATGTTGACTGAGACTATGGCTAAGTGGCTGGACTAATTTATTAACCATGCTAAACAGTGTTTTTGGCC
>NW_015723769.1:0-293 GCF_001515625.1 Sinocyclocheilus rhinocerous
TCACATCAAGTCATCGGACAGTTTCAGTGGATCATCTGAAGCTCAACAGCTGCTGGTCACATCCACTTTTATTGCATGGAATAGAGCAGCTCAAGGCATTCTGCTGAACATCTGCTTCAGTTTTCAACAGGAGAAAGCCAAACACAGTATATAATTACACTGTAACAAGGACACCTTGAAATAAATACAGTTAATTTTTTTTTAAAGTTTTTGTCACTTTTACAGCAAATTACTTTTAATTCATTATGTAAATACACGTAAAAGAAGACTAATCATAATTCAGTATGCAAACA
>NW_015723770.1:0-293 GCF_001515625.1 Sinocyclocheilus rhinocerous
ATCTCTGTCAAGGCTCAGCCAAAAGAAACGACGTCTCGCCAGACCCAAACTCCTAGACTGCCCCTGATGACCCGCATGATCGTGAATACCCCTCAACACCTCCAACTGAAGTGACTCAGGGACTACGTACTGAAACCGCTTACCCTTAGACAAATGATCATGGGAAATCCGGTATAGAATCCCGTTTCTCACAACAAATTTCTCCCAATGCTTAATGTATCTAAGGACCCCAACAGGTTCCTTTGCTTTTTCACGCCTGCTTGGCTTGCGATGTCTTTCCACATAATGAATAA
>NW_015723771.1:0-293 GCF_001515625.1 Sinocyclocheilus rhinocerous
AGAATCGAATCGAATCGGGACATCTGAATCGATACCCAGCCCTACATGTGCTGTAGTTCTTCAGTGATGTTTAGCAGTATGTGCTTGTCAAACGGACAGATCAGTAATTCTGATGCTTTGAGGTTACAGGTGTGTGTTTTTAGAGAGTTTTACAGTGACTTCAAAGTCAGAAATAACCTTTTTATTTTATTCCTAAATGATTTTGAAGTGAATGGCTATAGAGTGAAAGCACTCTTGCTGAAGCTGTCATGTCTGTTGTGTGTTGTGTTCCTCTCACAGGCTTGTGTCTGGTG